>NC_057862.1:671663813-671908813 GCF_019393635.1 Dromiciops gliroides
AAGTTGTTGACATTTTCCTGAAATCAATTCTACGTTTACTTCTTTGTGATTTCCATGCATTGCTCTTGATTCAGTCCTCTTGAGTTAAAAAGAATGACAAATTCTACTTCCCAGCATCCGTCTTTCAGATTCTTAAAGGCAACTATCATGCTCACCCCAAGTCTTCTGTCCTCTAGGTTCAACATCCCCCAGTGACTTCAAATTGTCTTAAAGTCATCTGGATTCAAAGCTTGCCACCACCCTAGTTACTCTCCTCACTATGATCTCCAGTCTATCACTGTCCTTAATACATGGTGTTTCCATAAACTGAATTCAATGCTCTGGGTGAAAGTTAACCATGACAGAATACAGAGGAACTATCACTACCTTGTTCTTAAATCCTTTCCCATTCTTAATACAAACTAAGATCAGATATTTATCAGCTTGGATTTCCTTAAATATCATCTATCCCAAAATTTAAACCATCCCTAGCAGTTGAATTTGACTTTTTTTTTAAATATGCTGTGTAGATATTCTTTTAATTTAATTAAACAAACACCAATTTAGTGCCTGCTTTTCATACTGTATCCTTGGCCCTAGAAATGGAAAGGTAAGACATGATCAAAAAGTTTATGTACTATTAGGGGATCGGCTTATATGCATAAACCCATGTTGGTCTTCATATGCAACCAAAACCCTAACTAGCTGGGTTATCTCTTTCTCCAGAAATTCTTTCTGGAGGCTTTCCCCACCAGCTAGCTGAGCATTCCCCTTGTATGTAGTATGTATATTGCTGTTGTTTGTTTTTTTTTTAATGTGTTAGTTCATATACACATCCTTTTTTATTAGAATACAAGCTCCTTCTTACTAGCTATGTGACCTTGGGCAAGTCACTTAACCCCCATTGCCCCACCAAAAAAAAAAAAATACAAGCTCCTTGAGGGCAGGGACTACTTTTGTCTTTCTTCTATCTCCAGTACTTTGCACAGTGACTGACGTACAGTAGTTTCTCACTAGATGAAATCAAATCTGCTTCATTGAGCTGCACTTTCTGGAACCATAGAGAAATTTCTAAACACTGGAATTTTCAATTTATCACTAAGAAGAAATGTCTAAAAAACTAGATTACAAAGTTTCTGCATCCTTGACTCATCACGTAAGCCCATGGAACTTGACCATTTTGCCAAGGTCGCCTGCCAGATTTATAATTGGTGTCAACTACAATCATTGTCCTGTGGGCTGGAAGAAGTGAACCAAGACCACTAACACTGACCAGATTGGAGACATGAGTTCTTTCCAATCAGTACTAGATCGAGTTACAGACGAATGGCTTAGAATATAAAAAAATTTCTTGGCTCTCATCACAGACTGCCTAGCCCTAGATTTCACTCACCCCAGTCACAATGTTCCACTCCTTGTCAGGACCTCTGTTTCTCAACATTATTTCCTTTTCTTCCTATGCACTTTTTAGTCAGTGGTCACAGTACTATATTCTAGGCTTCTACTGCATTGACCTGCTTACCAAACACTAACCTTATTAAATACCACCCCCCCACACACACCTAATCATGACGTTCTGTCATTATTATTCAAGTTGACAGAACAACAGACTTAATAGACACTCAAATTAGTCTCTCCTGAAGTAATTTCTTATTAATTGCACAATTATTGTATTTTATATTGATAGTGTTGGGGGAGGGAGGAGATAAATACCCTTCAATTACAGGTTAAAGGGAAAAATCAAGTCAATTACTACTTGACTTAAATGCATTAATCGGTACTATCCTTTAATCTCATTCCCAATTCTCCTGCTGTCAGGAGTTTAGGTGTAAGATGTGTTAAAGTTCATAGGATAACAACATACACACACACACACACACACACACACACAAGCATGCACTCATCTATATGTGTATATGTATAAGCATTGCATTATAGATACATGAATACATGTATGTTTTTGTGTATATTGTATATAGGCATATGTGTATACATATATGTGGATGTATATACATACATATGTATGTATATAGTTTGTTGTTTTGTATACATTCATATATGTGTACACATGTAGATATTGTATTATGAACACATACATTATGTATATATGCAGAACCATATATGTGTACATGCATGCACATGTGTTTATGTAATTTCACCATAGAAATTATGTTCAAGCCATGTCATTTTTTAGATGATGCAAATGAGGCCCAGATAAGTTGAACCATCTGCCCTGAGTCACAGAGATAATTTGTGGCAGAAAAGTGATTTGAACCACATCCTCTAAGTTCAATTTCATTCCACTGTATATCACAATTTTCTGAAGCTAGGCCCAAAGTCTTCTGACCCTGTGAATTGATTGCTTCATTGGTAATAATATGGTCATGACATTCCTTCCTCTCTATATATGGAGGAGTTGGAATTGAGAAACTCTTCTCAACTATTTTTGCTTGCCTGTGTCTTATCTTATTTCTCTCTCCCTCTCTCTCTCTCTCTCTCTCCCTCTCATATTTGTATTCTTTGTGCCTAGTACAATAATATGCATATGTTAAGAATTTAACAAATGTGAAATGAATTGCAGTGGATACCACCAATTAATTCATTAATTCATTTTTGAAAGGATAATTAGTTGGCAACAGGTTTTTTTGTTTGTTTTCTGAGAAAAGAATTAAATGCTCTTCAAAGGTAGCATGGAGCAGTGGTTAGAACTATGGGAATGTTTTGAAGAAGACTGGGGATCTGATTCCACCTCAGATACTTACTAGCTCCACAACCCTCGTCAAGTCCCAGCCTTTCTTGCACCTTAGTTAGCCTGTGTGTAAAACTAATGGGTTTACCTAATTGCTTCTAAGTTTTTGTTTCGTGCTAGAGATATGGTACTTGAGTAGGAATTGTCTCATTCTTTGCATCTGTATCCCCACTGCCTGGCACAGAGTAGAAACTTAAATACATGTTGACTACTTGAGCAGAATTGTTCAGAGAAGGCAAGACTACTTAGATAGCCCTGACTATATGAGAATCCTGAGACATTGAAGAGTGCTGGGAGAAGGTTGAGTTTCACATGTTGATTTCACTAACATTTATTAAGTACTTACTTTGTGCTAGAAATTGTCATAGCTGCTGAGAAAAAAAGATCTAATGACAAACGATCCTCTTTCCCCTTGGAGATTACATTCCATTAGGAGGGCAACATGACTATAGATATGTAAAAATAAACTATAATTAATTAATCTAAAAATTGGGGAAGTCACTACCAGCTGAATGATCAGGAGAAACTTTCTGCAGGGAAATTAGGATTTAGGAGGAAATGCATTCCAGGAAAGCGTTCAGCCTATGCAGAAAGACAGGTATGAGAAATGGCAAGATGTGTTATAAGAAACAGTAAACAGAGCACTTTGGTGGTTATATTGAGTAAGTACAAAAGAATAACATGCTATAATCTTGGAAAGGCAGGTTGGAACCTGATTGTAAAGCCTCTAAATGCCAGTAAGGACTTTGTATTTGATTCTTGAGGCAAGAAACATTTCTTGGAGTTATTAATGGGAGGGGTGGAGTGATCAAATATCCCACTACAACAGGAAAACTAAAGCCCCTTCGCAAATGGCCCTGCCCAACTTGGCCATGGTCATGAAGATCAGAGATCAAAGGTGTAAAGGGACTTTAGAACTTGAAGAATTGCTCGGGTAATAAACAAAAAACCAAACCAAAACAAAAAACAGCAGCAGCAGCAACAACCACAACAACAGCCTCCTAATGTCATGTGCTGGGAAACGTAGAGAATTGGAGGGGGACCAGCATGGAGGAACTGCATGACTAAACAATAGCAAAAATCTGAAGAGTAATAGCAACAGTGAGAAGTGATAGGGATGGGGGAGGCAACTATTAGAAGTTTTGAAGAGCTATATTAGGTGATAGACTAAGGATCCCTAGCTCCACATGGTATAGTTGATGGAGTATTACACTCAAAGAAGGTAAGAAAATTTGGGAGTAAATCCTGTCTCAGGCTATTATTAGCTCGTGTAACAAGGGAAGGGATTAAACAAGCATTTATTAAGTACTTACACTAAGCCAGCCGAGATTTAGACTTCACACCCAAAATGCCAACCTAATCTTCATCTTTGTTTCTGTTGTTCATAGATTTCCAACTCTTCATGACCTTATTTGAGTTTTCCTGGCAAAGATACTGGAGTAGTTTGCCATTCTCTTTTCCAGGTCCTTTTATAGATGAGAATACAGAGGCAAACAAGGTCAAGTGACTTACCCAGGAAGTCCAGTAAGTGTTTGAGGACAGATTTGAACTCAGGTCTTCCTGACTCCAGGACCAGTACACTGCCCAATTCTTAGCTCAGCAAGAAAACAGATGATATTCAGTTTCATGCTGATAGTGAAAATCCAAAGAAGGCTAAAGATTTTTGTTACATCTCACCTACTCAGTGCTGATGGAGCCACACTGATCAGTGATAAGGATATGATCATGGAGGGATAGGCTGAACACTTACTCATCAACCAATGTTGAAGTCATTGACCATTTAGCTCAGGTTGAAGTCAATGTGTCTCTGAGCAAACTTTCAACTGCAGCAAATGTTTTGAATGTCATTAGGCTCCACTTGTGTGACAAAGAATCTAGTACTCATTCCATTCCAGCAGAGATTTATAAGGCTTATAAGAGATTTATAAGAGATTTATAAGGTCAACTGCTCATACAAAAGCAGATAGGGATTTTCTGGGTTATATGGCTAGAAGATGTTGTCCCCCATGAGATCAAGGATGCCTCTGTTGTTCACCAATATAAAAGAAAAAGGAAATGATTGTCTTTCGGGAACCAAGAAGAGTTTCCCATTTAGTCCTTGCTGGCAAGATTCTTTTTTTTCCCAGTGCAATGAGGGTTAAGCAACTTGTCCAGGGTCATACACCTAGTAAGTGCAAAGTGCCTGAGGCCAAATTTGAACCTAGGTCCTCCTGAATCCAGGGCTGGTGCTTTATCCACTGCACCACCTAGCTGCCCCACTGGCAAGATTCTTACCAGAATTCTGATGGTCATCTACCTATGAGTCAGTGTGACTTCAGAAAGGGTCAAAGAATAGTCAAGATGTTGTTTGTTGCCCAACAACTCCAGGAGAACTGCCTGGAGCAGAATAGACATCTGCACAAAGCATTCATAAATCTAACTAAGTCTTTTGATAGTATCAGTTGCAAGGGACAATGAAAGATCCTGGCAAAATATCATTGCCTAAAGAAATTCAACAGTTTTAGATGCCAGTTTCATCCTGGCATGCTTACCTTGGTTCTGGATAATAGATGATGCCCTCCCAATGTTCCAGTCATAAATGGAGTGAAGTAGTGCTGTATGTTTGCTCCCATGATTTTTATCATGTTTTGAACAATGTTGTCAGATGTCCTCATTGAGGATGAAAACGCTATCAAGGTCACCACACTGATGGTAAATTATTTAACTTGAAAAGGGTTACAAGCCAAGATTATAGTAGAGGGAGAACTGGTGCATGACTTTTTGTTTGCAGATGATTGTGCAATCAATGCAGCCTCTGAGGTTGAGATGCCACAGAATATGGATCAATTCTATGTTGTTAATTTTAGCCTTGATAACACCAAGAAAACAGGGGTTCTCTACCAACCAGCACTGCACCATATATTAGTGGAACCACAGCAGATGGGAAAATTGGGAATGCTGTGGTTAAGTTCACTTACCTTGACAATATACTTTCCAGGGATGTAAACATAGATGATGAAGCTGGCGCATGTGTTGTCAGAACTACCTCAGTTTTTAAAAGGATCCAAAGTGTGTTAATTAAATTATTGGGGGACTAGCCTGGGTTTTCTAAAATATTACTAAATTATATATTAATGGCTATTGCACCAGTTTTGGCAGTAAGCATTTATTATTAATTAATATTGCATATTATTAAAATATTGACCATATGTCTCCCTGACTTACCCACTAGTCACAGGCTTACAAGCCTAAACAGTTACATACCCAGCATATTGAGCCAAGAGGGTGAGGAGAGAGTACATGGAGAATAAAACAGAGTCCAGGGAAGAAGAGAGCAAGCTCCCTGTTGCCCAGTATCTTTATGCTCTTTTTGGTCCAGGTGGGACACCATACATTGATCTAAGCTAAATGGTTATCATCATTCAGCTCCATTGATCGACATGACTTGGGGGGGTTGTCTAGAGATCAAATTCCAACCATCTAGGTGTGTTTCTTCCCCTAGCTAATCAGAAGAATCAATCCTCATTCCTTTTGTTAAAGTGCCTAGGCAGGTTTCTGGTGTGAGGGGGAGAGAGCATCAAAAACTAATGTCTGGTGTTCTCCAGAAATACATTATTAATAATTATTTTCTCCCAGAAGGAAAGTATGAGGGAGAACAGGTGTTAAGCTACCTAGCAAACTGATGGTCAACAGAGCCATTATGCTGATTTCATTTTTGTTCATCTGTGAAACCTGGACAGTCATACCAATGTCATGCCAGGAAATTGAATCACTTACATTTGAATTGTCTTACGAAGATTTTGAAGATTACCTGGCAAGATAAAGTAGTGGACACTAAGATCTGTTCTCAAGTTGAATTGCCAAACATTCAAACTCTGCAGCAGAGAGTACAACTCAATTGGGTTGGCTGTTTAAATGCCAAACACACATTTGCCTAAAAGACTGTTTATGGAGAACTCACACAAGGCAAGTGCTCCCAGGGAGGTCAGAAGAAGCAATATAAGGACACTCTTAAGGTCTCTCTGAAGAACTTTGTAACTGATTGTGAGAAATGGGAGACACTGGCACAGGACTGTCATAAGAAACATGAGATGAGATAATTTAGAGACATCTCCTTTCCAAATGGTCATATGGACTATTGTGTGCAATCTGTGGTAAAGCTTTCCAACATTATTTGGACAAATCAGCCACAGCCAGACATACTATACCCAACATACTGATGTCATCGGTATTCTTCAAACACAAAGTACAACAACCAACTAGACAACCCTGCACTGCCTTCCTAATTCTCTGAATGTTTTTTTTTTATAATAACAGCTCTTGTCAAGTGTGGGATTGATGAAAGTAGGAAATAATTTGGCAAAGAGAAATTCCCACATGAAGATTTCTCAACAGGGATGAAGTCCTAGGTACCACTCCCTCCAAAAGAGAACCTTTCAGACAACTTTCACTCCAAGTCTCCATTAGAATTGTTTCCATTCCTTCTTATTCACTTTTCTTCATGAATATAGTTTATAAATGCACTCCATTATTCAAGTTATTTGTTCACTACTTTTCATTCTAGCAAAGTTACTTCCCATTTATTTTACCCATTGTACCAAGTTGCCTTATAGAAT
The DNA here is from genome assembly GCF_019393635.1 of Dromiciops gliroides. Classification (NCBI taxonomy): domain Eukaryota; kingdom Metazoa; phylum Chordata; class Mammalia; order Microbiotheria; family Microbiotheriidae; genus Dromiciops; species Dromiciops gliroides. Next base: position 671,671,137 of record NC_057862.1, read on the forward strand.
TTCATTAATGTACCAATACTTATTCAACAGTTTTCCTGTTGTGAGATATTTAGCCTTTTTTTTCCTCTTTTTGCAATTATATATAATATTCTTAGGTTCATGGCTCCATAGTTGGAAAGGACTTGAGAGGTCAGATATTTAAAGTTTTACTTTATAGCTGAGAAAACTTCTTAGGAAAAGCATATTATAGTGATGGGAAACAATAGAAAGAGTACTCTAACTTGTATTAGAGAATGAGGATTGAAATCCTAGCTCTTCTACTTACTACCTTTGGGACCTTGAATGAGTTGTTTTAACTGTTCTAGACACAGGGTTATAGTCATGTTCTATAATGATATGTCAGATTCCTCATCTATAAAATAAAATTGTTGAACTAGATGGCCTTGGGGATCCCTCCCAGATCTATCACCTGGGTTCAAGACCAGCTTCAGAAAAATCTGCTGGCTTTGTAATCCTGGACAGTCACTTAATCTTTCACTATCTTCAGTTAGCTCTCTAAGATTGTAAAACAATAAAACAGTTACAGAGCTTCATTGCTAGAAGGAATATCCTCTCTAAGAGTTCCCTATATCAATGAAAATCAAAGGTCTAGTGGGGAAAATAGCATTAATATTAAAGCTGTTGTAAAAAATTTTGGATGATCACAGCATTTTAAAATAGTAAATTCATTCTTTCCTTCCACATAAAAAGATAAACAAGAAGAAAAAAATAAACAAGAGATTCAACAATGTGAACCTGTTTAGTCCTATGTAGGAAGATAATACTTGTAGCTTTTACAAATTTTATCATTATTATGCCATTTAAAAGAGTAAACTTAAATGGAGGTTATGAGTATTAGTTTACTATGATAGAATGATTAAAAAAAAAGAATAACCCTTAAGGGGTGACAAAGAGGGAAAGACTGGGAGAAGGAGGAAGGGAGAGAAAGAACAGGGGAAGTTAACTTATACAAAAATGGAGAAAAAGGAAAAGCTTACACAATGAGGGTAGGGTAGAGTTGTGGGAAAAACATGAATCTTATTCTCATCATAATTGACTCAAAGAGGGAGTAACATATACTTAGGCATAGAAATCTATCTTACCCTATGGATAAGTAGAATGGGAAAGGGATAACAGAATAGTTGAGTGATATAAGGAAAAACAAATTAAGGGATTTATTGTTCAAAAGCAAAACAGACTTTTGTGGAGACACAGGGTAAAAAAATGAGAGAAGGATAGAGGAAAACTAGGATTGAGTGAAATACACAGTAATCATAATTGTGAATGTGAATGAAATGAACTCCATCGTGAAACAGAGGTGGGATACAGAATGGATTAAAAAACAGAATCCAATAATATGCTGTTTATAAGAAAAACACTTGCAACAGAGAGGCACACTCAGAGGAAAAATAAGAGGCTGGAGCAGAATGTAGTATGGTTCAGCTGAGGTTAAAAACAAAAAGAGGCCAGGGTAACAACTGTAATCTCAGCAAAAACAAATATAAAAATGGACCTAATTAGAAGAGAGAAACAGGGACACTACATTTTGTTAAAAGGTTCCATAGACAAGGAAGTAAAATAAATATTAAGTGCATATGGCATAGCATCCAAATTTTTAAAGAAAAAAGTTAAATAAACTAGAGTACAAAATAGATAGTAAAACTATACTAGAGTGGTATCTCAAAGTTCCCCTCTCAGAACTATATAAATCTAATCATGAAATAAACAAGGATTATGTTAAAAAAGATTAAAAAAAGTAATTTTAGAAGAATTAGAAAACTGAATGGGAATAGAATGGAGTATACCTTTTCAGTCCACTGTGCATAGCACCTTCACCAAAACTGACTCTGTATTAGGACATAAAAAACATCACAATCAAATGTAGAAAAGTAGAAATATTAAATGCATCATTTTCAGACCATAATGGAATAAAATTTTTCATTCAATAAACCATAGATTAAAAATTAACTGGAAACTTTAAAAAAAAAGCAATCCTAAAAATGGAGTGGATCAAAGAATAAGTCATAGAAACAATCATTTATTACATTAAAGACAGTGAGTACAAAGGGACAGTATATACAAGTTTATACCATGCAATCAAAGCAGTACTTAAATGACAATTTATATCTCTAAACATTTCCTTTAACAAAATAGCAAAAGAATAAATCAATGGATCAATATATTGGGCATGCAATTTGCAAAAAAATTAAAAGAACAAAATAAAAATTATGATTAAACAAATTGGAAATTCTGACAGATTAATAAAATTGAAAGAAAACCATTGAACAAATAAAAAAAGGAGCTGATTTTATGAGGGAAAAACAATGAAATAAATGAATCATTATCTAATTTCACTTAAAGAAAAAAACAGAATCCAATCATCAGTATCAAAAATGAAAATAGTGAATTAACCCCCAATGAAGATAAAATTAAGTACTTATTATATGCCAATAAATCTAAAAATCTAAGTGAGATGGATGAATATTTACAAAAATATTAATTTCCCAGATTAATAGAAGTAGAATACTTAAGTAATCTTATCCAGTTTCATTTTTTTTAATTTAATTTAGTTAAAAAAAATTTCCAATTACATGTATAGATATTAGTTTGAGGGGCAGCTAGGTGGCACAGTGGTTAAAGCACTGGCCCTGGATTCAGGAGGACATGAGTTTAAATCCAGCCTCAGACACTTGATAGTTACTACCTGTTTGACCCTGGGCAAGTCACTTAACCCTCATTGCCCCACCAAAACACACACACACACACACACACACACACACACACACGCAGATATATTTTTCAGTTCCAAGTTTTTCTCCTTTTCTCCCCCCTCCTAAAGCCAGATAGCAATCTGATATAGGTTATACATTACAATGATGTTAAATATTTTTCCACATTAGTCATGTTGTAAGTGAAGAATCAGAACAAAAGGAAAAGTATGCAAGAAATAAACAACAACAACAAAAGCAACAATAAAATTGAGAAAAGTATGCTTCAATTTGCATTCAGACTCCATAGTTCTTTTATTTTTTTTTCCTGAATGTGGAGATCATTTTCTACCATGAGTCTTTTGACATTGTCTTGGATCATTGTATTGTTGAGAAGAGTTAAGTCTATCAGAGCTGATCATCACACAATGTCATTGAAACTATATGAACAATGTTCTCTTGGTTCTGCTCATTAGACTCTGATTACTATTTGTAAATCTTTCCAGGTTTTTTTTTCTGAAATCCTTTTGCTTATCATTTATTACAGCACAACAGTATTTCATTACATTCATATACCACAATTTGTTTAGCCATTCCCCAATTGATAGGCATCCCTATCAATTTCTAATTATTTGCCACCACAAAAAGAACAGCTATAAATATTTTTGCACATGTGGATCCATTTCCCTTTTTTATAATATCTTTGGGATATTGACCTAGTACCATTATTACTGAATAAAAGGGCATGCACTTTGATAGCCTTTTAGGCATGATCCCAAATTACACTCCAGAAAGGTTGGATCAGTTCAAAGCTCCACCAACAATGCATTAGTATTTCATAACTAACTTTATCTAAGAAGAAAGAAAGGATGAACAGAATAGTTTCAGAAAGACCTGAGATGATTTATATGAATTTATATAAACTTAATTGAATGGAAGCAGGAAAATGTTGTATACAATAAAACAATATTTTGTGATGATCATCTGTAAAAGAGTTGGCTATTCTGACCATTACAATGATCCAAGTCAATTCTGGATGACTTATGTTGAAAAATGCTACACAACACTAGAGAACAAAGTGATGGAGTCTAAATACAGTTAAAAGCATGTTGATAAAAGTGTCGTGAGTGGCAGAGCCAAGATGGCAGAAAGAAGCCAGGAAGTTGCCTGAGTTCTCCTGTGTTTCCCTCAAAAAGAAGGTAAAATCAAGCCACTAAACAAAATTTGAAACTACAGAACCTACAAAAAGACAGAGACACAATCTTTCAACTTGAGATAATTATGAAGACTTCAGGAATGGTCAGTCTCACTAGGGCAAAGGAGGAGTGCAGCTCAGCTCAGCACATCTCAGTGCAGCACAAAGGGGATCTGGACAAGACAACAAGAGGCTCCTGGCTACAGTAGAGCAAATGATGCCCCTTTATCCTGGCTCAGTAAACTGGTGGCACAGCAGGCCAGTTGTGAGATGCACCAGCAACAGTGGAGAGGGCAGGCTGCCAGCTGCTAGCCCACCCATAGGACAGATACAACTGGGCCTGGCCATGCCAGAGACTGGAGCAAACACAGAGTACAAGCCCAGGGTGTTGAGGAATCCACAAGCTACATAGGTCTCATAGTAGAAGACCAGTGATACAGCCCCCATCTCACAGAACAAGAAGCTTGAAACAGTCACCGTTGTATGCCAGGAGCAGACCTCAACTTAAAAAAAAAAAAAATCCACAATATGAGTAAGAAACAAACAAACAAAAAAATGGCTCTTACCATTGAGAGCGTCTGTGTGGACAGGGAAGAGCAAAACACAAATGCAGATGAGGCCAGTACTCAGTACTCTCAAATTGCCGACATGTGAAGCCTCAAGAGGAAAGATGAACTGGTCTCAAGACCAAAAAGCCTTCTTAGAAGATCTCAAAAATGATTTTTAAAAATCAATTGAGAGAGGTAGGAGAAAAAAATAATGGGGAGAGAAATGAAAGCTAAACAAGAAAATTATGAAAAAAGAATCAAGTTTGGAAAATTAAGCACAAAGAATCAAAAGCTTGGAAAAGGAAGCACAAAGATTGAGTGAAGAAAACAATTACGTAAAAAAAAATTAATTTGGCCAAATGGAAAAGGAGGTGCATAATCTGGTTGAAGAAAACAGTACCTTAAAAATTCAAATTGGACAGATGGAAGCTAATAATCCCAAGAGACTCCAGGAATCAGTCAAACAGAATCAAAAGAATGAAAAAAAAAATAGATGAAAATGTGAAATATCTCATTGGAAATGCAACTGGCCTGGAAAATAGATGCAGGAGAGATAATTTGAGAATTATTGGACTACCTGAAAGCCATGATCACATAGAGTCTAGAAAACATATTCCAGGAAATTATCAAGGATAACTGCTCTGATATTGTAGAATCAGAGGATAAAATAATCATTGAAACAATCCACCAATCAACTCCTGAAAGAGACCCCAAAAGGAAAACTCCAAGGAATATTGTAGCCAAATATCAGAATTATCAGGTGAAGGAGAAAATACTCCAAGTAGCCAGAAAGAAGCAATTTAAATATCATGGAGCCACAGTCAAGATTACACAGGACCTGGCAGCTTCAACCTTAAAGGAACACAAGGCTTGGAATATGATATTCAGGAAAGCAAAGGAGCTTGGATTACAACCAAGAATCTATTATACAGCAAAAGTGATCATTCTCTTTCGGGGAAAAGATAGACATTTGATGAAATAGGGGACTTTCAAGGTTTCATGGTAAAAAGACCAGAACTGAATAGAAAATTAGATCATAACAAACAAGACTTCTCTTAAGTTTAAAAAGGTAAACGGGGAAAAAAGTTATTCAATAAGGTCAAACTGTTTACATCCCTACACGAGAAAATAATACTTTTAACTCTTGAGAATTGTATGTGTATATATATATGTATTTCGGCAGACAGAAGGATTATACACAGAGAGTATATATGTAAATTGTCTTTGATGTGATGGTATAAATAAAATTAAGGGGTTAAAAAGTAATTTATGGGGGACAGCTAGGTGGCAAAGTGAATAGAGCACCAGCCCTGGAGTCCCGAGTACCTGAGTTAAAATCCGGTCTCAGACACTTAACATTTACTAGCTGTGTGACCCTGGGCAAGTCGCTTAACCCCAATTGCCTCACTAAAAATAAAACAAGTAATTTATGGGGAGAAGAGGGAAGGGGAGGTGGGATGGGGTGAATTGCATCATATGAAGAGGTGCAAAAAAACTTATTACCATAGAGGGAAAGAAGGGAAGGGTGAGCATTGTTTCAAACTTTACTCTTACTAGATGTGATTCAAAGATGGAATAAGATGTAAATTCATTTGGATAAAGAAAATGAACTTATTCTTTAGGGAAGTAAAAGGGAAGGGGGAAAAGGGGGGTACTCATAGAAAGGACAGCTAGGTGTCAAAGTGATTAAAGCACTGGCCCTCGATTCAGGAGGACCTGATTTCAAATCTGGCCTTAGACACATGACTCTTACTAGCTGTGTGACCCTGTGCAAATCACTTAACCCTCAGTGCCCCCCTCAAAAAAATTAAATAAAATTTTTAAAAATAACACTAGAGAACATAGGAATAGGTGGAGCTTTCCTTAAAATAATAAGCAGTATCTACCTAAAGCCATGAGCAAACATTATTTGTAATGGAGACTTTAGAGACATTCCAGATAAGATCAGGAGTGAAACAGGGATGTCCATTATCACCTCTATTACTTAATATTGTACTAGAAATATTTGCCTTAGTAATAACAGAAGAAAAAGGAATTAAAGGAATTAGAATAGGTAAGGAGGAAACAAAACTATCACTCTTTGCAGATGATATGATGGTATACTTAGAGAAGCCTAGAGAATCAACTCAAAAATTACTTGAAACAATTAACAACTTTAACAAAGTAGCAGGATATAAAATAAATCCACATAAATCATCAGCATTTCTATACATGACCAACAACATTCAGCAGCAAGGGATAGAAAGAAAAATTCCATTTAAAGTAACAGTAGACAGTATAAAATACTTGGGAGTCTACTTGCCAAGACAAACCCAGGAATTATATGAACAAAATTATCAAACACTTTTCACACAAATAAAATCAGATCTAAATAATTGGGAAAATATTGTTCATGGAAAGGCCAAGCTAATATAATAAAAATTACAATTCTACCTAAATTAATTTATGTATTCAGTGCCATACCAATCAGACTACCTAAAAATTATTTTATAGAGGTAGAAAAAATAATAACCAAATTCGTCTAGAAGAACAAAAGGTCAAGGATATCAAGGAAACTAATGAAAAAATGCATAGGTTGGTGTGCTAGTTGTACCAAATTTGAACCTTTAGTATAAAGTGGCAATTATCAAAACTATTTGGTACTGGTTAAGAGAGAGAGCAGTGGATCAGTGGACTAGGTTAGGCACAGGAGACACAGTACGAAATGACTATAGTAACATACTGTTTGATAAACCCAAAGACTCCAGCTTCTGGGATAGGACAAAAACTTCTGGGAAAACTAGAAGATAGTAAGACCTTACTACATTAAGTTAAAAATGGGTACATGATTTAGAAATACAAGGTGATACCATTAGTAAATTGGGACAGGAAGGAATAGTTTGCCTCTCAGATTCATGGAAAGGAGAAAAATTTGTGAACAAACAAGAGATAAAGAATATTTTGAAATGCAAAATGGATGATTTTGATTACATTAAATTAAAAAGGTTTTGTACAAAGAGAAGCAATGCATCCAAAATTAGAAGGGAGGTAGAAAGCTGGGAAACATTTTTTATAGCCAGTATTTCTGAGAAAGTCCTCATTTCTAAAATATATGGGGAACTAAATCAAATTCATAAGAATACAAGTCATTCTCCAATTGAGAAATGGTCAAAGGACATGAACAGGCAGTTTTTTGATAAAGAAATCAAAGCTATCTATGGCCATATGAATAAAATGCTCTAAATCAATATTGCTTAGAGAAATGCAAATTAAAACAACTCTGAGGTACCACCTGAAACCTATCAGATTGGCTAATATAGCAAAAAAAGGAAAATAAAAAATGTTGGAGAAGCTGTGGAAAAATTGGAACACTAATACCTGTAAACTGATCCAACCATTCTGGAGAGCAACTTGGAACTATGCCCAAAGGGCTATGTGACTATTCATACCCTTTGACCCAGCAATACCACTATTGGGCCTTTTCCCCAAAGGGAGAAAAAAAAGGGAAAAAGATCCACATGTACAAAAATATTTATAGCTGCTCTTTTTGTGGTGGCAAGGAATTGGAAATTGAAGGACTGTCCATCAATTGGGGAATGGTTGCACAAGTTGTGGTATATGAATGTAATGGAATATGATTGTGCTGTAAGAAATGATGAGCATTGGGCAGCTAGGTGGTGCAGTGGATAGAGCACCAGCCCTGGAGTCAGGAATGCCTGAGTTCAAATCCAGCCTCAGACACTTGACACTTACTAGCTGTGTGACCCTGGGCAAGTCAGTTAACCTCCATTGCCCAGCAAAGAACAAAACAAAACATATATAATCTATATAAGATTGCTCGCTGTCTTGGGGAGGGGGTCAGAAAGGGAGGGAAGGAGAAAAATTTGGAACTAAAAAATCCCATGAAAACAAATGTTGAAAACTATTTCTACATTCAACTGGAAAATAATAAAATGCTTTTATGATTTAAAGAAGTGTCTTTATTTTTGGGAGGGGGTGAGGGAACCTGTGGTTTCTTTTGCAACATGGCTAATATGGAAATTGTTGGTCTGACTTCACATATATAGTTTTGTTATTGTTTTTTTGTTTTTTGTTTTGTTTTGTTTTGTTTTTTTGTGGGGCAATGAGGGTTAAGTGACTTGCCCAGGGTCACACAGCTAGTAAGTGTCAAGTGTCTGAGGCTGGATTTGAACTCAGGTCCTCCTGAATCCAAGGTCAGTGCTTTATCCACTGTGCCATCTAGCTGCCCCCCACATATATAATTTATAACAAATTGCTTACCTTCTCCATTAGGGTTTGAGGAGGAAAGAGGGCAAGAATTTGAAACTCAAAATTTAAAAAGTAAGTTGTTTAAAAAAAAAAAAGAGAAAACCTTGTATCATCTAATTTGATACTTATCTCCATTTTTCAGAAAAAGCAATTAAGGTTCACTGAGGCTAAATAATTTACCTGAAATAATAGTTAGTAGATGTTAATATCAAGAATTAAGCCTAGAATGTCTAACTACTCATCCGTAAAAATGGGGATAATTATAGAATCTACTTTACAAGAATGTTGGGAGTCACATATAAAATAAAATATATAAAGTCCTTGGCTAACATGAAAACACTACATAAATGATATATATTATCAATTATCAAAGAACCAACCTGGTTTTGTGGATTGATATCTCATCTTGGATTTGGGAAGACTTAAATTTGAATCCTTTGTTACACTTTCTTTTGTGATAAAATAGTGGAACTTGGCAGATGCCCAGTGGTCCCACCTGATTGATTTAGTATTGTTTGAGAGACTGACTGGGTGCCTACTTGGGATAATTGGATATGGGCCACACCTGGCCTGCCCTGAATGACATATACTACTGACATCACCAAGCCATCCAGCTTGAAGGACCTCCCTTTTGGGGGAGGAAGAGAAAAGGTAAAAAAGAGAACCCTAAGGTGGGAAGCTCACTTTTCCTCCTGGTGAACTTCAGAGAATGGAGTGGAGGGGGGATGCACAGCTGACTCCTATAGAAACTACAGACCCCAGGTGGTGAGTTAATAGAAACAAGGCCAGCTCTTTGAATTAGCTGAGCAGGAAGCAAGTTTGGGGATTGAGTTAGTCTTTGCTAGAGCCAGGGAGCTTATCTATTTTTCTCTTTCCCTATTTACCTGTCACTGGCTTTATTAATTTCACCTTTGTTATGTATTGTATTCCTATTAATAAAACCTGATTTCTTTGTGGAAAAGAGGCTGTTAATCTCCTTTCTTATTGGCTTGGGAGAAATAACTAAAAAAAAGGCAGTTTGGAGGGGAGGAAACTTTGGGTTTAAAGATCCTTCATTATTTTCTGAACCCCAATATTACAATGAGCCACCCAATTAACTCTCTCCATATTAAATTTGGCCATTACACTTTGCTGTATCTCTGTAAGCAATTATTCACTTAACCTCTGGCAAGTTCAATTTCTGTCTCTACAAAATAAAGTGGTTGGATTATATTATAGTCATTTTTCCAGATTGCATCCTATTATATTTTATTCTACATCTTGCCTCACCCCTCATTTAAATTATAGTTGAATTCCATCTCCTATCTATGAGCCAGATTCAGTCAGTATGGTTTCTTTCTGTGTAAACATTTTTGATAAAGTAGTATATCTTTCTTGAATGATCAACTTTGGGTTTAAGCATGCTCACATTAATTTGTAAATTGCACAGTTGTGGTTTTAATTGTTGTTCTTTCTTTTCTTTCCCACCGCCTAACTTGAATAATTAGTTGACATCTCCCCTGGATCCTTAGTGTATCTCCAAAACAGTTCTCTGTTTGTAATGGGTTATCCAGTAAATGATCCCATGAAGGAAGCATCAGGAAATTTTCCCCCCACATTCCAAAAAGACATAGAGGATAGGTCAGAGGACAAAGCAAACCCAGGCTCCCTATGAATTTATGACAGATTAACTTCCTGTCTCCCAGACCCAGTAATGAATACCCAACTTAACTTCACACTCTAGCACTTACCCACACACTTGAGGATGTGAAGTGGAATTGAGTGTTAAGAAAACTTGAGCTAAGAACATTACCCCCAACTGATTGATTTAAAGCTGAGTGACTCAGATAAAAAAGGGAGCAAAGAAACATTTGGGTTTAGCCTATCATTCCCACGCCCCTCTCTTTCTCTCCCTCTCTCCCTCTCTCCCTCTCTCTCCCTCCCTCTCCCTCTCTCCCTCTCTCTCTCTCTCTCTCTCTCTCTCTCTCTCTCTCTCTCTCTCTCTCTCTCTCTCTCTCTCTCTCTCTCTCTCTCTCTCTCTCTCCCTGCCTCCCTCTCTCTCTCTCTCTCTCTCTCTCTCTCTCTCTCTCTCTCTCTCTCTCCCCCTCCATATCTGTATGTGTGTATATTTATATATATATCTATATCATCTCTGTCTCTATATGCCCTTTTCTATTTGTTGTTTTATTTTCAAGATATGATCCTTGCTAAGTAGGAGATACATGACTCAACACAGGATAAGAGGACAAAGCCCAGTCAAGTAGTCGAGGTATTTATGAAATGCTTCCTATGTGCCAGGAACTTTGCTCAGTGCAAGGGATACAAAAGAAAAAGAAAAAAAAAACCAGCGCATTTCCTTCCTTCAAAGACTCTTCATTTTGCTTTAATTCCAGTCAACAAGCATTTATCAAAAGAGGCAACAAATTACAATGAACATATTAGTGAATGTGGAATCAACTAAACTGGGTACAAATTTCACTTCTGATATGGAATCAACTAAACTGGGTACAAATTTCACTTCTGATCCTTACCAGCTAATTGATCTTGGATAAATCTTTCAACCTCTCTGGGCATATATATTCATCTGTAATGAAGAAAATAATTTATTAAACACTTCATATGTTCAATGTGCTAAGCATTAAGGTGCACAATTTAGATGTTTAATAAGAAAATACAATCCCTGTTCTCAAGGAGGTCAGAGAACAGTAAAGAGACAAAATTACAGGGGTTATATTGACATATATATGATATTTATAAATATATACGAGAGAGAAGGTTTCAGCTCTATAGATTATAGAAAGTCACAGTCATTTTAGGGATCATAACAAATGAGATGGTCTTTATGCAATTTCCATTAATGAAACACTATCAATTTCTGATCATTGTGCAACTTGACAATCCCAAGGATTTTGTTGATGACAATTTCCTTCTCTTGGTCTTCAGGAGCTATGGCTTCTGAGGATGTAGGAGTGATGGATAAGAAAAACTCATCTCTTCCATGACTTTCCACTATTTTGGAGTGGGACAGCTATGTGGTGCTATAGATCGAGCACAGGCCCTGAGGTTGAGAGGGCCTGAGTAGAAATCTAACGTCAGACACTTACTAGCTATGTGATCCTAGGCAAGCCACTTAACCCCATTTGCTATATTGGTGTGTGTGGGGGGGGTATACACACATGCACATACCAGTTATTCTGATATATATATATATATATATATATATATATATACACACACATATATACATATATATATATACACACTCTGTATATAATAATTTTATAGGATAAATTATATTTATTATATAGAGTAATTACTTTGTAAAACAAGATATTAAGATTAAGATAGATATCTTAACATATCTTATTTTACAAAGTTATATATATACATATACATATATATGTATGTGTACATATATGTGTGTATGTGTATATATATATATATATATGTGTGTGTGTGTGTGTGTGTGTGTGTGTGTGTGTGTGTGTGTGTGTGTATACATATGAGAGGGAGAGAGACATAGATATTGCCATTGTATCCAGGTATCCAGATAGCTCTGCAGGAGAGTATAAGAATGGCATCTTTTCACAACCCTGCCTCACTTAAATCCAATTAACTACAAGTCATGACATCACCCTGATGATATGATCCTCTTTAAGAATGAAAGACAAACAACAACAGCTATTTTGAGAGAATAGAGTGCTTAAGCCCCGAATGAAACATTTGAAGGGAAAGGGTCTACCTTCATATCTGCCTCGAACCAAAGCTAAATGATTGATTATTGTCTTCCTTTGTAAAAGAGACATGGTAACAGTTCTCATGAATTTCATGTAGGAATCATTGAAACTATACAAGGTTGACAGAATAATTTGGAAATAACAGAAATGCTAAGTTAAATGAGCTGATTTCTTACTTTTTGAAAATTGTCCACAACAAACCATAGGAAATATCTATCTTCAATGCACATTTCCTGGATAATCAGAAAAGAAGTTACTATGCCTCTTAGGACTTGAGGAGAACTCCATCTTACCCCATCTTCTTTCTATTGTAGCTGGCTATACCAATACATCACAGAAATTCTAGATAGTTTCTTCTTCAAAGGGAAAGCAAATCTACTGTGTAAAATGCTTCTAAAATGATCCCTGACTTCAATAGCATCATTATTTTCATGGCACTAAACGATTCTACTTTCTCTTAGATATTTCTCCTTGAACATTTTTACTATTGCACACAATTAATAAACTCCTCCTTACAACTGCAGCAGTGGTCATAAGCTATGCAATACAGGTCTTCTATGCAAAAAGATGCATACTTATTAACTTCACCTTGAGATGTACCCCAGAGAAGTATAGTGATTATTTGATGTAACATCATATTATTATGTTGAAGGTAGCATGGTATGATAAAAAAAAAACAAAGAAAAAACATTGTATTTGGAATAAGAGTATGTTTTTGTTCAGGAATTTTCAGTCATGTCCAACTCTGTGACCCCATTTGGGGTTTTTCTCACAAAGATGTTGGATTGGTTTGGCATTTCCTCCTCTAGCTCAGTTTACAGAGTAGGAAACCTAAGCAAACAGTGTTAAGTGGCTTGTCCAGGTCATACAGCTAGTAAATGTCTGTGGCCAGATTTGAACTCAGGAATATGGTTCTTCCTGACTCCAGGCCTGGTACTTTATACATGGTATTGCCTAGCTACCTTGAAATAAGAATACCAGGGATCAAATTCTATCTCTGCCACTTATTTCCAATATGACCTTGGGAAAGTCACATTTTCTCTTTGGAGTTCAGTATACTCATCAGTAAAATGAAAATCTTGAAGTAGATTATCTCAAAACTCACTTCCTTTCTAAATACACTGATCTGATGATGGAGAGAGGGGAATTATACAGAAAGACAGAGACAGAGAGATAGAAACAGAGACAGAGATAGAGACAAAATGAGAAAGGCAGAGAGAGGAAGCTAAGTGGATGGGAAGGAAGGAAGGAAGGAAGGAAGGAAGGAAGGAAGGAAGGAAGGAAGGAAGGAAGGAAGGAAGGAAGGAAGGAAGGAAGGAAGGAAGGAAGGAAGGAAGGAAGGAAGGAAGGAAGGAGGAATAAAGGCAGAGTAGGGAAGGAGAAACAGAGGGAGAGAGGGAGAGAGGAAGAAAGGAATCAGGTTTTTTATTTCCTTTTTTTTTTTGCAGGGCAATGAGGGTTAAATTCCTTGCCCAGGGTCACACAACTAGTAAGGGTTAAGTGTCTGGGACCGAATTTGAACTCAGGTCCTCTTGAATCCAGGGCTGGTGCTTTATACACTGTACCACCTAGCTGCCCCCGCCCCCACCCCTAGGAATCAGTTTTTCTAGGAAAGAACTAATTGAACAAAGGGCATAAGTCCTAAAAGATCCCAAACTAGCCATTTTTATGCCCAGAGAATCACAAAATATATCCTGGAACAAGTGGTATGAAAAGGAAATTCACATTTTAAGATACATTCAGTTGCTTGTATGAAGAAAGCATAGGGGGAGAGGGTGGGGACTCAGGCCTTGGAACATATAGTTCCATATGGAGAAATGTTATGAGACACTACCACAGACACTGGAAAAGCATTGCTAAGAAAGATAGTAATAGGGTAATGAGGAACTTATCAAAGGTAAGGTTGCCAAGAGAAGAAAGGAAACAATGTCCTATCTTATTTTATAAGGTAATTATTCTTATTAACACAAGATTAAGATTAGTTGTTCCTTAATCAGGTTTATAAGAAGAGAAATCTTTTCACTTGAGAAATGGTCAAAGAATATAAATAGGCAGTCTTCAGATGAAAAAATCAAAATTAACTATTGCCATATTAAAAAAAATGTTCTAAATCACTATTGATTAGAGAAATTCAAATTAAACCAATTCAACTCATACCTATCAGATTGGCTAAAATGCCAAAAAAGAAAATAAATATTGGAGAAGATATGGAAAATTTTAATATTAATGCAATGTTGGGGCAGCTAGGTGGCACAGTGGATAAAGCACCGGCCCTGGATTCAGGAGGTCCTGAGTTCAAATCTGGCCTCAGACACTTGACACTTACTAGCTGTGTGACTCTGGGCAAGTCACTTGACACCAATTGCCTCACCCCCCCCCAAAAAAAAGAAAAAAATATTAATGCAATGTTGTTGGAGCTAAAAATTGATCCAACCATCCTGGAGAGCAGTTTGGAAGCATATATAACTGTGAGATTAAAATTGGATATTAGATCATAAATCTCCCCTACTTAACTTTTCCCTAATTTATCTCCCAGACTAGTAAATGGAAGAAGCTTCTGGTTTTCTAGATAGAGCCTTTATTGTATGGTAGTCACAAGGTGATGTTGATTAGAAGGATAGGAAAATAGAAATACAATACAAATCGTCTTAAGTCTAGGCTTAGTCTATATTCCTTATAAAAACTCACCAAACCGAAAAGGCCACCTTTGGAGAGACAGAGACCATCTGTGCCACGCCGTCAGGAGTCTCGCCAAGCAGGCAAAAAGGCCTACTCCCGTTCTCTCCACCCCGGAAGTCAAAAACCTGGCAGGCAGTCTGACATGTGCAGCAGGCGGACTGTTTATCTCCTCCCCAAAAGGGTGGTCCTTGAAAAACTGGCGTCTTTCAGTTATCCTAACCGACTGTTAAAAACTTTCATATTTTACCACATTTCCCCCCTTTGCTTCCTCAAGAAACGGAATGTTTCCTTGATGGAACAGTAAAAAGAATATAATAACTTTTGCTGACTAATAATATGCGAACAACAATACAGAAAAGGAAGAGAGGGAAGTATTCACCCTCTCTCCCTCCTAATTTAACCTAATTTAACTGAACTTACTTATCTTTTTATCTCACTCAGTTGAATTCACCTGTGGCATAGCACAATCACTGGCTGTCTCGGAACCATGAGATATGGTATGATAACCTTTCCATAACATTTTCAGGTGTCATGAACACATACTAAATTTGACTTTGATCCAGACACATGGTGGTAAAAAGTGTTACTGATTGCAAAACTACCTCAACCCTCTATTGGAAGTCTGGGAAATAAATTAGGGAAAAGTTAAGTAGGGGAGATTTATGATCTAATATCCAATTTTAATCTCACAGTGTGGAGGAGCTTAACAGCTGATAGACTTAAGGAACTTGCAAATTATGTCTTTGACTCACGTGAGACAGGTCCAGATCACCCCAAACAGAGCATTCTGGCACCGGTGATTCCTAGTCAGCCATGTGAACACCAGAACAAGGGCACTAAGGTGTGTTGTTCCTGTCAGCCATGTGAACATGCTTGGCGGGACTCCTGATGGCGCGGCACAGACGGGCTCTCTCCAAAGGTGGCCTTTTCGGTTTGGTGAGTTTTTATAAGGAATATAGACTAAGCTTAGACTTAAGACGATTTGTATTGTGTTTCTACTTTCCTATCCTTCTAATCAACATCACCTTGTGACTACCATAACAATAAATAAAAAGGTCTATCTAGAAAACCAAAAGCTTCTTCCATTTACTAGTTTGGGAGATAAATTAAAGGAAAGGTTAAGTAGGGGAGATTTATGATCTAATATCCAATTTTAAATCTCACAGGGCTATGTGCATCCTCTTTGACCCAGTAGTACCACTACTGGATCTGTATCCCAAAGAGATCATAGAAAAAGGAAAAGGACCCACATGTACCAAAATATTTATAGCATCTTTCTTTGTGGTGGCAAAGAATTGGAAATTGAGGGAATGTCCATCAATTGAGGAATGGCTGAACAAGTTGTGGTATATGAATATAATGGGATACTATTGTGCTATAAGACATAACAAGCAGTCAGATTTCAGAAAAACATGGAAAGAATTGAGTGAACTGATGCTAAGTGAAGTGAGCAGAACAACAAGAATATCACATGCAGTAACAGGAATGTTGTGTGATGATCAGTTGTGATAGTTTTAGCAATTCAGCAATATAATGATCCAAGACAATACCAAAGGATTCTTAAGGGAAAATGCTCTCCACATACAGGAAAAGAACTGTGGGATCTGAATTCAGATTGAACCATACGATTTTTATGTTTGTTGTTGTTGTTGTTTTTCTTTCTTGAGGTTTTTACCTTTTGTTTTGATTCTTCTTTAACAACATGACTAATATGGAAATATGTCTAATTTGGTTGTACATATATAACCTTTATCAGATTGCTTGCTGGCTTCAGGAGGAAGGAGGAAAGGAAGGGAGGAAGAAAAAAATTAGAAATCAAAATCTTATAAAAATGAATGTTGAAAACAATCTTTACATGTAACTGGAAATAATAAAATACCATTAAGATTTTTAGAAGATTAGTTGTTATTAGGTCTTTATCCCAAAGAGATCATAAAAAAGGGAAAAGGACCCACATGTAGAAAAATATTTATAGCAGCTCTTTTTGTGGTGGCAAAGAACTGAAAATTGAGCAAATGCCCATCAATTGGGTAATGGCTAAACAAGTTGTGATAAATGAATGTAATGGAATATTATTGTGTTGTAAGAAACAATGAGTAGGCAGCTTTCAGAGAAACCTGAAAGGAATTGCATGAACTGATGCTAAATGAGATGAGCAAAACCAGAACACTGTACACAGTATCAACAATATTACGTGATGTTCAACTGTGATAGACTTAACTCTTCACAGCAATACAATGGTCCAAGATAATTCCAAGGAACTCATGATGGAAAATGCTCCAAATCCAGAAAAAAGAACTGGAATCTAGATGCAGATTGAACCATACTGTTTCTACTTTTTGTTTTTTGAGGTTTTTCCCTTTTGTTCTGATTCTTCTTTCACAACATGACCAATGTATTTAATGTGATTGTACATATATAACCTACATCAGATTGCTTGCTGTCTTGGGAAGCAGGGAGGAAAGGGAAGAAGAAAAATTTGGAACTAGCAATCTTAAACAAAAAACAAATGTTGAAAACTATCTCTACATGTAACTAAAAAATAATAAAATACTTTTATGATAAAAACAAATATTTGTTATTGTTATCTAGTATCATCATAAATTTGCTGTTAGCTTTCTCTAAACTCCAGTGTCCTGCAGGAAAGTCCCACCCCAGTTACTACACTGCACCCTAAAATTTCTCTCCATTAACTTACAGTCTATGGCTGTCACAGAATCAAACAGTATTTCAGATTAAGCACATAATTTTGTGTAAGAAATGATACTGAATATGCGAAACAAAGATGAAACCTTGTCTTTAATAAAATTACAACAAAATGTTCTAACTCTGAAATAAACCAGTGGATTACTGAAAGGACCCTCTGTTCTAGATAGCAACAACATATCTGAACAGTGATTTATTGTTTCAAAAGTGCTTTCCTTGCAAATATTCAATTCAACAAATATCTATTAAATATCTCCTGTGTCTCAGGCTCTGTGATGTGTGCTAGGGATAAACATACAATGAGAAGTGATGGTGATGGCAATGGTGATGGTGATGATAAAACAAGAACAAGAATATAAACAAGAAAAGATAGTTGTTATAGTTAACAGTTAGCATTTTATTCAATGAACTTTAGATGGAAACTACTCAGATAAGTGGCTATGCTGCCATTATTCTTTCATATTTAAGGGTCTATAGACCATCATGCAAAGTATTGTTATTAAGATATGATTGCTATAGATAGATAATAATTACAGACTTATATGATGTTTTAAGTTTTATAAAGCTCTTTACCACATTTGAAATGTTATCATCATATTTTAGATGAGGAAACAGGTATTTACAGATGTATTTATTTTGTCACCAAATTAATAATTATTATCACAACTAGGACCCAAGTGAAAGTTTCTTGAATTGAAGCCTTGTACTCTGTTCCTTATAGTACATTGTCTCATCAATGCCCAATCCACCACTATGCTCAGAATTCTTACCATTACTAATCTCTTTTCCTTTGGGCTATTTACCCAAAAAGATCCAGTTTGCACATTTAATACCTGGATTGTGGAATGCATTGACACAGATAAATTCATCAGCCAAGTGCAGGGGATGTGGGAGACATAGCAAATAAAATACTCTAAGACCGACTTTACACTTGGTTAAATTAGTCATACCTACACAGTATGATCTCAGCCATACTAGGAAGTCTCCACTGTTCAAGCCTATTATCTGACTTTCTGGCTAGTATTTGAAATCCCTTCAACCAGACATGAAGACTCTTTTTCTCTAATAAGAGTGTTGTCTAAAAATAGAAACCTCTACTAAGAGAGAATGTTACGTAAATTAACTTAAGACAGTTCATCTCTTGATTCCAGGATTCTTTTTTTCTTGCTGTCCCTCATGCCTGGAATGTTTTCCATCCTCTGATCTATCTACCTACTAACCTCTCTGGATTTCTTTAAGTTCCAACTAAGCTAACAGTTGAAATCCCATTATTTACCAGAAGCCTTTTCTAATCCCTCTTAATGACACTGCCTTCCTTTGTTAATCATTTCCTATTTATATAGCTTGCTTTGTATATATTGATTTGTGTGTTGTTTCACCCATTAGATTGTGAGCTTTTTGAGGGTAAGTGCTAACTTGCTTCTTTTTGCATCCCCAGAGTTTATCACAGTGCCTGACTCATAGTAATTACTTAATAAATGTTTATTAATTGATTCATTGACACAAATGACTAATGCCAGAGCCCTTGCTGGGAAAAATTTTGATGAGGTTAGGAGAGATAGGAGCTGAAAACATGATAAAGAGAAAGGAAACATTAATAATGAAGAACGCAAATAGATACAGAAGATTTAGCACCCCATGTAGCAATATTGTTAACATCATAATATTTCTTAGTGCTCTTAAAATGGGCACAGAAAAGGTAAATTTTGACAATGAGAAGACCCAGTGGAAACAGACCTAGAGACTTCAATATTCCAATACTCCCTAGGCAGAGATTCCCTATGAGGATTTGATAGAGGGGTGGGTGTTTAGGGAAGTGAGAGGCAGCAGAAAGATATTGATCCTCTGTAGGAACAGTAGGAACATGAAATACAAGGGAAGAATAGAAAATGAGATAGCCAAAGAAATTTAAATTACCATTTTGTTTTGTTTCTGCTAACATAATGATAACAGCCCTTTTCTCTCTTTGGACATTTGAATTCTTTTCCTGGATATGGCTGATATATTAGGCTTGAGATTTGATTCATAGTTATATTAGTTGATTTGCATCACTGGGCAGGACTTGAGTAAGATATATTGAAGTTAGCAAAGTTGAACTCTGTAGCTCTAATTAGGATTTGTTTTATCCTTATAGAACAGAAACAATTGGGGCAGAAGATAGAAAGGCAAAGGCCATGACACAGACCACAATCCAACTATGGGTACAGGCATGCTTACAGGTAGGTCTGTCTGGACTTCACCCCTCCATGGCTTGGTGGGAGTAAGAAAAGGGTACCTAGAATATCAATTTAACCCTGGGTATGATGATATGGTTTATTAGAGAATAACAGTACGATAGTACAAGGACAGCCATCAACAGAGAGGGAATTTGTGACCTCACTAGGAGGAGGGAACATATCTCATCTTCATCATAGGGTGTCAGTACCCCTATGCTCAATGTTTTTCACTCCGTGATTGTTCTACATCTGGCTTTTAGTGCCTTCCTGGATCCCAAAGAAAAGGAAAAAAATACCCCCAATTGAGCTATCTCTTATAGCAGCTGTGGGATTTACTGAAGTAAACAGAGTTCTTCAATTGTTCCTATTTATCCCACATAATCCTACTACTGACTGTTTTCCTTTTTTTTTTTTTTTTTTTTTTTTTTTTTTTTTAGTGAGGCAATTGGGGTTAAGTGACTTGCCCAGAGTCACACAGCTAGTAAGTGTTAAGTGTCTGAGGCCGGATTTGAACTCAGGTACTCCGGAATCCAGGGCCAGTGCTCTATCCACTGCACCACCTAGCTGCCCCAACTGTTTTTCTAATTGGACTTCCTGTCAGATTCATTCCTTATCTTTTTTTTCTGAAAAAGTATGGCAAATGTTCTGGAATTATCCATTTTGTAGCTTTGAATGCTTAGCCAGAGACAGCCACCTGAGAATACACCTCAGTGGTGTATCTTTCTCTCTTTCTCTTATGCAGATACTATACCCTTAATTGCCTTCTTATTTCCATTCAGGTGTCTGTGTGAAAAATCTGCAATTAACACTGCATTAATACAAGTATTTCAAAAGAAAAGAAGGAAGGAAGGAAGGAGGGAGGGAAGGAAGAAAGGAAGGTAAACAAGGTTTCCTATGGAAGTTCCAGGTTTCTCTGAGTAAATCCATAGGAAGCCAGGATATAGAGGTTTCCCTTCATGGCCAGGAGGATATTTTTTTGTAGGGAAATGGGGGTTAAGTGACTTGCCCAAGGTCACATAGCCAGTAAGTGTTAAGTGTCTGAGGCTGGATCTGAACTCAGGTCCTCCTAAATCCAGGGCAGGCAGAGTACCTGCCTATCCATAGTGTCACCAATTACCCCCGATCCAGGAGGATTTCTGAGAAAGGAGTACTATCCCAGTACTCATTATGCTCACTTTGCCCATGAACTCTTCTAGATTCTTTACTTTTTTTTTTCTTTTTGGCAATTGCTTCTATCTACTCTGATACTCTCTAAATTCCATGCAGCTTTCTCAGGGTAACCCTTCTCTATTTCTATGGATCTTTTCCACGTCCCATGAGGAGCTGACTTACTCTTCCAAGCCCTTTCTATGACTCTATTAATTTACTTTTCAAAAGCCACCTGAAATTACAGCCTGCCATTCTTCCTTTGATGGGATTTTTCCCCCACTTCACTAGAGGGGCTAATTCACCCAACATTATCCCACCTCTTTTCTGAGATCAGATCTGTTAACTACACATATCCACTTCCCATCTTCAGAGAACAAGCTTCTTGAGAACAAAGACTACTTCGTTATAATATTTTTTATCTCTAGCACCTAACATAACACTCGGCACACATTAGGCACTTGATAAATGCATGTGAATTTAATTGAATTTAAATCACGGCATGTGGACAACTACCTATTCTGTCCCTGTATTAAACTGTATCTATATACAATCACTCACTTAAAAATTCAATGTACAGTCTCTCACCCTTTCCCCCTCATACCTCTGGCTTTAGCACACTCTCTTTCACTTAATAAATATTTGTTGTGGATAATGATTTGGGTCCTGGCCACCAAATAATTGCATTCTCTTCTTTGGGGACAAAGTATCACCTTGCTCTCTATGCATCTTTCATCCATCACTGCTCTCCCTGGAGTTTTCTCCCAAACTTTCAAACAAGTAACCTAGGAAAGAGTTTTCAGGAGCCAGCTTGCAAATCTGATATTAAATGACCTGACTTCTTGCCCTGTGTTTCATCCATCATGACCAATGTTGAATCAATGAACACCAGGGAGCAGAAAGGCCTGTCTGCTTATCTGGCTGCAGAATAAAAACAGTTGGGCATGTGCCATCTGGGAAGAATATCCACACCCTGAAATCTGTCATTGAAGGTCAAAAAGCTAATGACATCAGTTCAACGTGCCCGGGGACATTATTGGTTTCTCTGCTTCAATCTACTGGTTTGTTCTTATGAAGGAGAGGGGCATTTGGATATGCTACACAAGACTGAGTAACCCCAGTGTTCCATTTGGTTTTATATGTATGAATTAAGTGCTAGATGTTGGGGATACAAAGACAGAAACCAAATAGCTCTAAATCTCAAGGAGTTTATATCTTCCTGAGGAGGGGGAATTGTGTGTAGAGGGGGAAAGGTAGGGAAACCATGCTTTTGGATTGTTTTTGTTGTTGTTTATGCTTTATTTTCAAAATGATATCATGGGGTGATATCTTCACTGGTGCATGAATTGAAATAAAGCAGAGTTATCAGTTGCTCAGGGAGGACTAGCACCTTTGTTACTAGGGCTTGATGAGCCCTTTTCACTTCTGCTTTCCCACCTTAGATGTCCACTTGCCACCAGCTCTTAAATGTGGCTCCAAGAAACTGTAGCATGCACAGTAAACACCTCCATAAACCATACTGACAGGCTAATCCAGGTTAATCCAGGTTAAGGGTAACTAGCCGGCCTCAAACCTGTCAATGAATTAAGGGGATGTCGACCCCAAGCATGTAAGGAATTCTCCTGGTGGAATTGGGATATGAGAATTTTTTTTTCCAATGGCCATGCTTTTGGATGACTAAATACACAATGAATAGCAATATAATATAGAGTCAATTTCTCAGGGCTTGGGAAGAACCAAAAAACAGGGGAATTAGTAGAGGTCTCTTGTAGGAGATCACATTTCAATTAAGGGTTGAGGCAAAGTAAGGGTTCCAGGAGTTATAGAGCTTAAGTGGAAGAGAGCTTCTCAAGAAAGAACAAGATGAATCATACAAGTAGCCTGATTGTTCTGTTTGTGTGTGTACTTGGGTTGTGGAGACGATCCAAGGAAGGAGACTGTAATAGGGAGATCACTTTACATAGAAATGATTGTGTGGATTTTGATGTAAATCAAAGGTCAGCGTTTATGGCATTGGCTTCAACTAGAGGACACTGGAAAGGTTGACAGTCCCCATAGTTGAGTCAGAGTCAGCAGCCAGCTAGTCAAGCTAGGTATATAGCAGTAATCTACAAGTATTTGTTAAGCACCTACTATATGCCAGGTACTTCATTAAACACCAGGGAAATAAAGGAAAACAAACAATCCCTGCCTTTTAAGGATCTCACAGCTTAAGTGAAGAAACAATGTGCAAACAAGTATGTACAAAAGAGAGATATACAGTATAAATTAGAGATAATCAAAAAAGGGAAGGCATTAGCATTAAGGTCTATCAGGACAGACTTCTTGTAGAAGGTAGTATTTTAGCTAGGCTTTAGAGGAAGTCAGTAAGCAGAGAGGAGGATAGACAAAATTCAAGGCATAGAGAAGAGCCTTGAAATACTTGAAGTAGGAAAATGGAAGACCTTATTGAAGGATCATCAATCAAGCCAATTTCACTGGATCATATGGTACTTGTGAGTGGAGAAAGGCATAAGAAGACTGGAAAGATTAGAGAGGGCAGGTTATGAAGAGCACTGAAGTGAAATCAAAATATAAATATGGTCACTTGGTTTCTCCAAATCCAAGTTAAGCAAGAGGATGCAAATGGTGGATTCTGAATTAAAGGTACTCAGAGATGAAGGCTTGAGGTTCCAGTCAAACATGAGTAAGCAGATTGGTAATCGAGTTTAAACTGGAAGAATCATCACAACATTAAAAAAAAAAAATAGAGTCCACAAAAGAAAAGTTTGACTGACACTCCTGCAGGAGTGACTGCCTGCTTCCTACTCTGGTTTTATACAATATTCTTTGTGTGGCCAGATAAGGCCCAGTAGGCTGACTTTCTCTTTAGGAGAAGGCAGGGTTCTATGGTCATCACAAAACGGTCTCATTTGAATACAATAATACCATAGAAATATCGACTTATCTGAGCTGATATAAATTGAAATAATCAGAGCCAGGAGTAAAAAAAATATATAATGACTACAACAAAAATAATTTTTAAAATGTTGCAAAATTAAAAAAAAAAGTAAGCTTAGCCCATAAAAAGAAATATGAGAAAACACCTTCCCCAATCTTTTCCAAAGAATGTCCATTATTGTGTGGCACTGAAAATAATTTCAGTATTTTTGATATGTTTTATCAGTTTCCAATATTTTCTCGTATTTCAATTTTTAAAAATGAAATACTTTGTTATAAAGGCTGGCTCCCTGTAAGGTAGGAAGATGGAATATATATATATATATATATATATATATATATATATATATATATATATATATATATATATATATATATATATGCGTGTGTGTGTGTATATATAGTGTTGTGTATGTATATAATCATATATGTATACATGTGTATACAATGTGTATATACATGTTATGCATATGTGTATATATACATATATAAATGATATGAAAATAGAATATAGAAATAAAATTATTTATAAATAGATAAATGATAAACAATCAGACAGAGAAGATAGATTAGATAGATGATAGATAGATAGATAGATAGATAGATAGATAGATAGATAGATAGATAGATAGATAGATAGATAGATCTTGCTCGCTCCTGCGTATGGGATTCTTATATTCTAAAGTAAGATGACAAGGACCAAAGAACAACTAAAATAAACACTAGGGGTAGAAGTGCTATAATTTAAGAAAATGTTTAAAACACAAACTATGTTAAATATGAAAAGACCAGAAAGTGTGAGATAGATAGTGCTTCAGTGCCTCTTTGTGTGTATGAGTCTCTGTGAAATTTGTGTGTTAGGTTAGATAATTCAATTCCTGGAGTACCACAGGAAATAAAGGAAACTAAATTCTTCTCAACCTCCACCCTCAGAATCCTAGCACTTTTTCCACTTTGAGAAATTTATGCAAACTATTTTAAAATAATAAGATTCTCTTTCATGTAGGTACCAAGTCACCAAACCCAGATAAAATCACATAAGAATGTCTGTTATCTATCTCTTTTCAAATTTTGGTAAATTTGGGGGTGGGGTGGATACTCTAGAAATCACCATCCTGTATCTACTCTTTCTCAAAGCTATACAGATAGAGATGACTACACCAGTCTTAGCAACTGATCAAGACACAGCCTTAACAGCATCATCTCAGACTCTTCCCTTCTGAAATTACTTCTCCTCAGAATCATTGGATCAAACATCTTCACATTTCAAGCTAGTCTTCCTTTCTTAACTTGAGATCAAATTTTAATTTGTAAATATTTGTAAATCATTTATCACAATGTCTGGAACATAGAGTGTTTTATATAAATGCTAATTGTTTCTTTCAGAAGTAGCAGCAGCCACATCATCATTACTACTATAAATACTACTATTCACCTCCATCACCATAATACCACCACCATCATTATTGTCATCATCATCATTACTACCACTACTACCACTACCACTACTACTACTACTACTACTACTACTACTACTACTACTACTACTACTACTACTACTACTCACCTACATACCCTACTTCTGATGATGTTTTCCCAAAGGCATGAGTAGAAGAACAATGTTAATCTTTTAAGAGTTAATCAGTTCTAATTTGGAATTATGCCCAAAGGGCTATAAAACTGTACATACCCTTTGACCCAGCAATACCACTATTAGGTCTTTTTCCCAAAGATATTATAAAAAATGGAAAAGGACCCACATGTAGAAAAATATTTATAGCTGTTCTTTTTGTGGTAGCAAGGAATTGGAAATTGAGGGGGTGCCCATCAATTAGGGAATGGCTGAACAAGTTGTGGTATATGAATGTAATGGAATTCTATTGTGATGTAAGAAATGATGAGCAGGTAGATTTCAGAGAAACCTGGAAGGACTTACATGAACTGATGCTGAGTTAGATGAGCAGAACAAGAAGAATATTGTACAGAGTATCAACAACATTGTGTTTTGATCAACTGTGATACATTTGACTTTTCTTACCAAAACAATGGTTCAAGATAGTTCCAAACGACTCATGATGGAAAATGCTCTCCAAATCCAGAAAAAGGAACTGTGGAATCTAGATGCAGATTGAACCATACTATTTCTACTTTTTTGTTTTTTCTTTTTTGAGGTTTTTCCCTTTTGTTCTGATTCTTCTTTCACATCATGACTAATGAAGAAATATGTTTAATGTGATTATACATATATAACCTATATCAGATTGCTTGCTGTCTTGGGGAGGGGGGAGGAGGGGAGGAAGGGAGAAAACGTTGGAACTAGAAATCTTATAAAAACAAATGTTGAAAACCATATGTACATGTAACCAGAAAATAATAAAATAATTTTATGATTAATAAAAAAAAAGAGTTACAGGGGCAGCTACGTGGCACAGTGGATAAAGTACCGACCCTGGATTCAGGAGTACCTGAGTTCAAATCCGGCCTCAGACACTTGACACTTACTAGCTGTGTGACCCTGGGCAAATCACTTAACCCCCATTGCCCTGCAAAAAAGAAAAAAAGAAAAAAAAAGAGTTACTCAGTTTTTATGTGTTATGTAGGCACATGGATCCAGAAAGTGATGGCATTCTCTTTACTCAAAGAGAATTGTCCTTCAATGCCCATTACAAATAGAATCATGATTCCTATCCATTTGGTTACCCCACTCCAAAAATATATATTCACATGTACTTCTATATAATTCTGTAAAATGACTTTACATAAACCTACTCTTGGAAATGCATCTCTGTTCTATGTTTGCTCAGCATGCTGAGGATCTTCCTCTAGATCTCTTGACATTGTAGTATTACTTCATGCAAACTGTCCAGTGCCTCTCCCTTCTCACTTCAAGCCTAGCCTTTCTTTTGTCCCTCCAATCAAACATTTCTCTGTAGAAATAGTTAATGAAGGTCCTGTTGCACCACTCCACCTACGTGATATGCTGCAGCCTGCTAACACCGTAAATTATGCTCTCCTTGGCCCTTTTAGAGACATTAAACTCCAGTTCTCAGATATTGTGGCATTCTGTAACCCAGAATAGTAAACTATAACCAGAAACATATTCATGTTAAAGTTATAGATCAATATATTTCAGAGATGAGCTTAGGATCATTAAAAGAATTTCATAATTTTTAGAAGAGGTTTGTGAAATTAATAGAGAGAGAGAAAGAGAGACAGGGAGAAACAGAGACAGAGGAAGAAACAGAATCATGGACAGAGTGACAGTGACAGAGACAAAAAGAGAGATAAAAATAGAGACAGAGAGGCAAATAAATAGAGGCCAAGATGGAGGTAGAGTCAAAGAAGAGAAATGCATTCTTCTTTACTAGGTCCCAGAGATAACCATGGATGCTTGAAGGGGATTGTTTTCAGACCAATAAAAGGCCAACATAACATATATAGTGATGAGTCAGCATTTAGAACCTGTTCTTCCAAGAGATACTATGGGCTAAAGATGCCAATAAACTTAAAGATAATCTGGATCATTACATGAATGATAGATCATTTTTGAGACAGTAAAGGGAGTTAGCCACTTATGATTTTCCCCCATTCGAACTGGCTTCATTCTCTTATCACTAAGGCTAACATCATTCTTGGATATTTAACCACATCCTCACTTTTTTTTTCTTCTAGAAGAATGCCCACAAAACCATTCCTTTTTTCTATAATCTTTCATTTCTCTCCAGCTTCTAGCATAAATTCAAGAGTTCCTACACTTCCTAAATCTCTAAAATATCTTTATTTGTCCCTAACCTCCTCAACTCTATTTTCTTCTATCCCCCCTTTTACAAATAATTTCCCCATAGCCATTGTCTTCATTTCCCCTTTTCTCAATCAGTTTTTGACTTCTTGAAATCAGGGTTCTGGCTCTAGATTTAAATGAAATGATCCTCTCCAAAGTTATCCATGATCTCTTCATTTCCAAATATGATATACTTTTCTCCTTTCTACTCTGTGTTACTCTATGAGTGACTATAGGAATTTTAGTTTTTTGTTCAAAAGCCCCCTTAAGCAGAAAAAGATGTTGGTTCCAAGACATTGATCCTTCCACATAGGACAGTCTAAATCAGTACCAGGAACTCTGATTAAATCTATTCCTTTACAAAATGTAGTGACATAAATAAAATAAATTCCATGGTCATCAGTGGTAACAAATCGTAAGTTAACTATTGTGAGTCATTTTGTAGACTAATGTACGTACTGAAGAACTTTCTTCTAAAAGATTACCTTTGTAAACAATAAGGATCCAGTGATACTGACTGATACTGATCCAGTGACACTGACTTCATTGGGATCTCACATATAACATATAATCCTTTCTCTGTCTTTTCATTTGCTACTGCCCATGTCTGGAATGCCCTCCCTCCTCACCTCTGCCTCCTGATTTCTCTGGCTTCCTTCAAAGCTAAATACAAGTCCCACCTTCAGCAGAAAGGTATTTCTCACTGCTACACCAAACAACTTCCTCATACTGGTGTTTTGCCTCTGGGATTACCTCCCATTTATGCTGGATATATTTTGTATGGACGTAATTATTTGTG
This sequence comes from Dromiciops gliroides, assembly GCF_019393635.1. NCBI lineage: Eukaryota > Metazoa > Chordata > Mammalia > Microbiotheria > Microbiotheriidae > Dromiciops > Dromiciops gliroides. Next base: position 671,699,798 of record NC_057862.1, read on the forward strand.
TGTGATCTTGCTTATTAGATGGTGAACTCCTTCAGAGTAGGGCCATATTTTTGGAATCCCCAGTTTACATAGTTGGACCTTGCTAAATTCATGTTAATTGGCTCCTCTCACCATGTTATACTGCTGGCCATACACTGTGCCTAGATATTATCTCCTCTCTTGATTTTCATGATACTTCCCCCTTGTTTCTCTTCCTACCAGTATTCTCAGTTCTCTTCCTAACAGTCTACCTTATCAGGTTTTTTTACTAATATTACTAATAATTACTATTTTTTATTAATTCATGTCACAACTATATGCCTGGGTACTGGGTTCCTAGGGCCTTCCATACTCATTTTAGAGATGAAGAAAGTGATGCTCAAAGAATTTATATGAACTTCCCAAAGTCACACAGCTTATAAGTATGAGATGGGCTTTGAACAGAGGTCTCTTCTGACTCCAAGTCCAATTCTTTCTCCATTATACCATGTTTCTCTTTCTTTATCCTTTAGGAAATAATGAACATTGCACTAATTAGTTTGAGCTAATAATTTTATGATCTTCTTTTGTAACCAGAGAATGTTCTTCACACTTCTCTGTCTGGTATGAGCTTATCCTCCAAATTTTCTCCTTTCCTTATCTACCCTTACCACTATAATGACTCCTTATTATAGCCAAGGGGGAAGAAGTACCTTTAAGGGAAATGGTCAAAAGATAGTAACAACCACACTGGTCAGTTCATTAAGAAACCAGATGCCCTACCTATAGACAGGTCAATCAGTAGTTAGAGAATGGTGGCCTAAATCTACAATTGTCTAACTTTCATAGGAGCTCTTAGGGATAGTTAGTTTTTCCTTTGATAATGACCACTACTCAATCCTTCCCTTGAGGCAAGATGCTCTTTAGCCAAATGATCCTGACATTCATTCCAATTTGATTGCCCGAATTTTTCTTGAGTTTGACTTGTACCACACTAAGTGACTCTTCTCTTTCCTTGTTTTTTCTTAATCTTCACTTCTTTGTAGGTGATTATGTATCTCCTTAGCCTTTTCTCCACAGAACTACATAAAATTAATTTCTTTAACCTTTCCTTCCAAATAAGGACTAATCATTCTTATTCCTCTCTTTGGAATTTTCACCAATCAAGGCTTGCACTATGCATAATCACATAATAGACAAACTTAGGCATCCTATTTCTGGGTGTTTTTCTGCCTGTCTGCCTGTCTTTGTCCTTTCAAATCTTCCTGAATAGATACTTCTTGGAATCATTCCATGTATAAAAGGAAGAATATTATAGTATAAATTGCACCAGGCTGAGAGAAAAGACATCTAATTTAGTTCTAGTTCTGATAGTTACTAGCTATAGACCTTAGCCAAGTAATTTACCTTTTCTGAGCATGTTTTCTTCCCTATAATATAGTGATTTTGCTCACATCAATCTGATTGTACTTATCCCAATTCCTACTCTCATACATGAGCCTGAGGTCTAGGAACAAGACTATACTTCCCTCTTAGGGTTTCAGGTTACGCCCTGAGATACTGAGGGTATCTTTCTAATGACATTGGCTTAAGCTCCAACCAGTATGTTTTTTGCATCAAGATTATCAGTCAAAGGGCAGCTAGGTGGTGCAGTGTATAGCGCATTGGCCCTGGAGTCAGGAGTACTTAAGTTCAAATCCGACCTCAGACACTTAACACTTACTAGCTGTGTGACCCTGGGCAAGTCACTTAACCCCAACTGCCTCACTAAAAAAAAAAAAAAAAAAGATTATCAGTCAAGAATAAACTTAATGAAACAGCTTTTAGCAGTTTTTGGAAGGGGTATTTCCTCAAGTGGTATAATGAAAATGTCACCTCACTCTCCAAAAAAGTCCATGGTACATTCTCATAAAATTATAGATTCTGGGGGTGGGAGGGGAAGGATTAAATTTAAGCAAGAACTTCTAGAAAGGAGTAAATCAGAAATCTTGGTTACTAGAAGTCATTTTCTCTCATTTTGGGGGGTAATTTTGCAATTCCCTTTCGGGATGGTACAGTTTCTCCCTCAGAAACTCTTATATCCTTTATGGAGAGCTGTAAATTTACATCCAGTTCCTGCTTTGTTCTGAATGTAGACATTGCCATCAGGTGATTTGCCTGATTTTCTGTAGTGATTTTTTTAAAGTTGTTTGATATTTCTTAAGTAGTTCTTAGAACATCAACAACTTTCCTTGCATATCCAAAAATGATTTGTGTGCAAGAATTGTATATCACTCCAGTTCAAAGGATTTTTAAAAATGCTTTAAAGCCTATGATTGATTGACTGATATGTGCTCTCACATAATGTGAGTATAAAGGCTTTACATGGAGAGTTGTACTTGCCCTAGCTATTGCAGGGTTGTAGAGAGGACCAAACAAGAAAAAGCATGTAGAAGACCAGTAAGCAACTGCAACACATTCATTGTGATAAAGCTAAGTGGAACAACAGATAGACTATTTAACCTGAACTCAGGAAGACCTAAGTTCAAATTTAGCCTCAGACACTTAAATAATTGTGTGACCCTTGACAAGTCCCTCATCCTCTATTTACCTTTGTTTATTCATATGTAAAATGGGGAAATTAGGGTTACCGTTAGGGTTACCTTCCAGGATTTTTTGAGTTTCAAATGAAACAATAATTATAAAGTTCTTTGTGAATGTTAAAGTACAACATGCATGCTAATTATCATTAATGATATTATTAATTGCTCATTGTTGGGCCATGTTAGGGAATTGGGACCATAGCATTCATGAGCTTAGGGAAATCCCATGTGACAAAACTCCCTCCATCAACTCAGGTTTGTACCTTTTTTCTAACTTATATACTCAGACAGTTGACCAGAACACACAAAAAAATGAAATGTCACTCCAAGGAGCACAAAGATAGGCTATGTCAGAGGCAGCGCTTGAACCGAGATCTTCCTGGGTTGGAGGTTCTTTATCTATATAGATTTATCAATAAATATTTGTGTTTATTAATTTAATACTTAATAATTATTTATTGTTAACTTATTAATAAACATTTCTTAAGTATGTACTTTGTGCCAGGCACTTCACTAAGCACTGGATATACAAAAAGAATCAAAAGACAGTACTGCTCACAAAGATCTTACAATTTAATAGGGGAGATAACATGCAAGAACACAAATATATATATATATATATATATATATATATATATATATATATACATATACATTTTATCACATTTATCATATCTCATGTATATATACATATATCATAAATATCTGTATGTGTACATGTGTATATTTATATAAATAATATATATGTATATAAATACATATATACATTTAATAGGAAATATTTAACAGAAGGAGAACCCTGGAATTAAGAGGGTTTAGGGGAGGTTCCAAAGAAGGTGGAATTTTAATTGGGACTTAAAAGAAGCCACGGAGGTGAGTGGTTGACACAGAAGAAAGAAAACATTCCAGGCATGTTAGGCAGACAGAGAAAATGCCCAAAGATGAGAAATAAGAGTTTCTTGTTTGGGAAACAGCTAGGAGGCCAATGTTACTGAATCAAAGAGTACATTTTGGGGAGTAATGCTTCCCATCTCTTGGCAATGAGAGACTAGTGGTGCAGATTTAGTTATGCCGTCTTGGTCATGCCTAATGTGGAAATGGATGCTTTTTTATATAGTTATTTATTACAATGGAGGCCTTTTGTGGGGGGAGGATTCAAACAGTTTATAAGTGTGAAGTATTAATAATCATGCAAGGGAAAAAAAGAAAAATCATCAAAAAAGATTAATAGAAGAGAAAAGAAGGAAGTTGAGAAGGGGACAATGAAAGGCAGGGTAATGTTGGCATTATTGTGTTTTTAATGCACATTATATGAGCAATCTATATAATAGAGAACTTGGATTTCAAACATAATCCTCTTTTTCAATTCTATGTACATGGAAATGTTTTTCTTTTTACTGTTTCTTAAGGTCATTTTTTAAAATGTGTTATTTGTTGTTATGAATTGTTAAAAAAAGGAAAAGGACATAAATATTTCTGAATCTTGGATTCTCAAAGATGCAAATGAGGAAATATTACCTTCTCTGCATAGGGCATGGCCTTGCAAAGGCATGTAAAGGCTCCATAAAAATCCACGAGTGTTTTCATGCTCTTTGTATGCCACCATGATTTATCATTTGGGCCTTCCTTTTCTGACTAGAGGTAGGGATGTATTAGAGTGGGTAACTAAAGCAGCAGAGCAGACACTATGTTCTTGGAGAGAGGGACACTGAAAGAAAGAATATGTCTTACATTTCCTCCTTTGTTATTTTGTCTTCAGCTGGCCCTGCATCTACTCATAAATTCCCTATGGGATTATCAGCTCCTCAAGAGTATGAACTATGCCTTATGTATCTTTGTGTCTCCTTTGGGACTTAGCATACCACCATACTAGCTATGTGCTCAATAAATGTTGACCGAATAAATAGCAAGATATCATGGAGACAGAATGAAAAGTCAGAACCCAGAGAGATAAAATAAGTGATATTGGAAACAAAATGTAGGTGCCAAGTTTAGAGGAAAGCAAGATCCAGAGCATACCTTTTCAGGGCTAATAGGCAAATTGAAGTAGGAGGTAAAAACCTAGGAAAGCAAATGGACAATAGCATGGAAACACTAACCAAAGGATAAAACAAGGCAAAAGCATCACAAACCATTTAATTACCTGAGACACCCAATGGGAGACCTCAGCATAAAAGAAAAACAAAAACAAAAAATTGAAACTGAGATATCTCAGACAAGAAATATTTATATGTCATATTATTTGTGTTTATTTCCCCCATCCTACTCCAACTGACTATAAACTTCAAAAAATTAGAACTTATGCCTTATTTAAACTTTTTTTTTTAATTGCCCAGATCCTGTGATAAATTGTATGCTATTTGTTTACTACCTGCTTAATCATGAGCAAGTAAGTTATCCTCTTTGGTGCTCAGCTTCTTCAAATGTAAAATAAAAGGGTTATATTATGGCATGGTTTCTTTGGTCTATTCCAAATCTATATCTATAATCTTATTATATCGGTCACTGGCATATGTCAGGAAGAACTGCAAATAATAGGTGCTTAATAAATAAAGAGAAAGAAAGAGAGAAGAGGGAGAAGATAAAAAAAACAGAGAAGGAAGAAGAGAGAGTGGAGGAAGGGAGGGAGGGAAAGAAGAAGGGAGGGAAGAAGGAGGGAGGGAAGAAGGAGGGAAGGGGGGAGGAAGAGAGGAAAGGAGAAAGGAAGTAAATAGAGATGTGAACTTATGGAAACTGAAGCCTCTCCAAATCCTGTTTGGTATGTATAAACATTAATTTAAATAAAACAGAAGGCCAGGTGTAACAATTGGAATGACGCCACCTGCTGGAGACTTACTGTAGAAGAGTTCCGCCCATGAAGTGAAGGTCTTTGAGGGCAAGACCAGGAGTCTTTTCTTTGGCGTCAGGAAGTGACGTGGGCTAGTGGGAGGAGGAAGGAAGAGACTGGCGCTCAGTCTCGCTCTCTTTCCTCTGGACTCTGGTGGAGAAGGGAGCTAGAAATGTGCTCTCCCTTTAATAGATAGGAATCTAGGCCTTTCTCTCTCTTTACCAAAATTCTTATTCTCCTTAATAAATGCTTAAAACTCTAACTCTTGCTAAAGCTTATAATTTATTGGCGACCACTCATTGGATATTTGAGACAGACTAGCTAGAATTTTAGCCCTTAACACAGGTAAACAAACTGGGCCACATTTTTTTTTTCCTAAAGAATGGCTATCAGAGAACACAAATGCACATTCAATTTCCTTTAACTTCTGCCCAACCAAGAAGCACTGTCTCTCTAAATCAATATTATAGGGATAAGGTCAGGTGCTTGGGACTCTGTATTGGAAATGATTTAAAATCTAATAGATTAACACATATCTGGCCAAAAGAAACAACACAATTGGCTAAATGTATTGAAGAGGAAGAGTGTATGAAGCTCTGGTTTTCCTCCTTGCAAAGTGGGTTTGATTCAGACATCTGGGCTTTTAATTACATTGGCTTCTATTGCTATAACAACACTATAACACTATAACACTATAACAACAGATAGCTGTGCAGTCTTCTGGAGAATGTGGTTGTTTCATCATTACTAAGGAAAGCTTCCAAGTTTGAGAGACCACAAACACCTGGTGTTTCCTTTTTGGGAGTAAGTCATTGTTTTGCTATTGTCAGGTCTTGTCCTTATCCTAACTAGGATGTTTACATCAGGTATGTCTGCCACATTGGCCAATTCAGTCATATAAATAGAGCTAGAAAAGAAATAAGGAAAGAAAGCAAGAAAGCAAGAAAGCAAGAAAGCGAGAAAGAAAGAAAGAAAGAAAGAAAGAAAGAAAGAAAGAAAGAAAGAAAGAAAGAAAGAAAGAAAGAGAGAGAGAGAGAGAAAGAAAGGAAGGAAGGAAGGAAGGAGGGAAGGAAGGGAAGAAAGAAGGAAAGAAATAGAAGGTAACTAGATGTTGTAATTAGGGCAGTGACCCTGGAGCATTGAAGACAAGACTAATAATGCATAAACTCAAGTTAAGTCCTCTGAAGCTGGAAAACTTCAAATTGTGTTGTGAGAGTAGATTATAAGTCAATTTTCTGAATAATAACAACTCAATTTGAGAGGTTTATCAACAAGATGACCACTGGGAAAGGGCATGGGGAATGATTATTCAACTATGATGATTCTCATATACCATTTAGTAAATTGTAAAGTAATTTCGATTTTTATCAGTGGTAGAAGCCTTTTTTCTTAGTCTTCTGAAGCCATATATAATTCCTCTTGGTTGTGATAGCTTTGCAAAAGCTTGGATCTAATTTTCACATGCCTTCTAAGTCTTTCCTTTCAATTAATCAACATCCAGTGGGATTTCTTAAGTGCCTTCTCTATGCCAGGCACTGTGCTAAGAAGTGTTGATAAAAGGCTACACAACTCAGGATGCTTCGACCTGTGAACATATACCATAGTTTTGAGACCCATCTTGGTGCTTCTTCTGGATATTCTCCAAACTATCAAATTCTTTATTGAAACATATCCAATCTTGTACTTATAAAGTTGATTTTTTTAACTCAAGTAGAATTATTTTTATTAACTTTCTCATGTTCATCAAAATATGAAGACCATTTTCAAATTCTGAGTGTTCTACTAATATGAATATCAGACTTGCGTTTTGTTTTGTTCTTTCAGTTTTCATACAATGTTTGTCACTATGCAAACATGACAACTTTACGTAGGGATAGCAAAGGGAGAGAGGTGGAGATTGATCTTTTATAGTTGTTTAAATGGCACTGCAAACTGAAAAGAGAAATAATTGCAATGTCCATAAAACTGTGTGCAAAGAGTTCACTTATCCTTGTAGTGAACAGGGAAAACAATGGAGGAAAGATTCATGTTTTCTGGGAATGAATGTTAGGTGAACAAGCTTTCATGCCTTTCCACATTTAAGATTACCTAGGACTAACACTTTCCGTAAACTTGACATTATTTTTCCATCATAATCTTTTTTAATTAGATTTTTTTCACACCATTCCTGAGATGGAAGCTGGTATTATTAACTGTTATTCACAACCCCCTAAATAGATGACCTACATAAACCAGAGCCAATTGAGTCTACTCCTGACAGAGGCATACACTTCCTGAATCAACTGTGACATGCCTTAAGGAGGAAAGAAAAGAAATAGCTCTCAATAACTACAAATCTCATCTCAGTTTTACAGTGTAAAGATTCAGTAATAGCAATTATACGGTGATTTCTTCAATTTTTTACCCTAGAAATATGGCAGATATAAAGAAATTGGGGGTGGATGGGGTGAAAATTTAGCATTGATATATCAAAAGCCAAGGGAGAATCAAAAAAATTTTGTTTCTAGTTTTTTAACTCTTCTCAGTGAAGCAATTTTGTACGTATTGTTAAGGGTTAAAATTCTAGCTAAACTGTCTAAAATATTTAATGAGTGGTCGCCAATAAATTATAAGCTTTAGCAAGAGTTAGACTTTTAAGCATTTATTAAGGAGAATAAGAATTTGGTAAAGAGAGAGAAAGGCCTAGATTCCTATCTATTAAAGGGAGAGCACATTTCTAGCTCCGCTCTCCACCTGAGTCCAGAGGAAAGAGCCCCAGAGTCAGCGCCAGTCTCTTCCTTCCTCCTCCCACTAGTCCGCGTCACTTCCTCCCGCCAAAGAAAAGACTCCTGGTCTTGCCCTCAAAGACCTTCGCTTCATGGGCAGAACTCTTCTACAGTAAGTATCCAGCAGGTGGCATCATTCCAATCATTACAGTCCCCCCTGTTGTTCCTCAAGAAACAAAATGTTTCCTTGACGGAACAGTAAAAACAATATGATAACTATTGCTAACTAATAATATGTGAACAACAATATAGAAAAGGAAGAGAGGAAAGTTTTGTCCAGAGGGGCGATTTTTTTTTTGTCCTCATGAACCAACGCTTTGACATTAGTCTTGCAAAGGGAGGGCCTCTGCAGAGAATACATGTTACAGATGATGTATATTATAACAGAAAGAGAAAAAAAACAACAAAAACAACAAATCAAAACTATTCATTTAAAGTCTCTGAAAGTCTTTTCTCAGATGTCCTCTAGGTGTAGTCGTGGAATGGAAGTCTTTTCAGGGGTTGATGTGTGGATGCTGGTAATTAGCCAGGAAAATTTCCTACAAAATTGAGCTTAACACAACTTTAAAACAGCTTTGTCAATAATCAAATCAAACAATGAAAGTTCTCAAAAACATGTCTAAGGGAATTCAGAATCTTAGTTGTTACACATGAAACATATAATAAAACAAAAATTGAACCATTCTTTAAAATTATAATATTACTATAGTCCCCCCCTTATGGAGGGTAATTGAGAAGACAATTGCTGCGATATTAATTATTAAAAATAATTTTTATCTTTGTTTTATCACTTTTTGTATCATCTGCCTAATTATCCTCATGCCATTATGAGAAATTAAAAAATCTAATATAATTGGTAACAGGTGTCAAGGCCAAATTCAACACTGTATTTATCATGACACCTGAGATAATTATGGGGGTTACCATAAAAGAACAGAGAAATGATGGGATATGAACATTCCCACACTTGAGCAATATGTACTGCCCATACAGTATGCCAGGCTTAAAATAGGTGGATGGAATATATGTCCATGCCACCGAACATATTGGAGGAAACTGAGTCAGACTTAATCAGATCCATGGGATTAAGATGTCCATGGCATCAGGCATATAGGAGGGAGCATAGAAGCCAGGTGTAGAAGTAAGATGGGTGGGATGAATACTTCCAGCCATCTGTACAATATTGTGGGGAAAAATAAAATAAAATATGAAACCAAGAGAATCCAACCTCAACATTAGTCAAAAGCCGTTCCCTCGGCCATACCTTGACTTCATGCATGTCTCCCCTCATGTGACAGTTCAGTGTCTGCTCTTGCATGTATTCCTCTTGTGATTGGATGGCATCTTGGCCAACTGGCATCTGATAACTCAGAATAAAGGCAATTAATGTCTTAAATGATAAGTTGCCATAATCCAAGTCTCATATGGATTTAAAAATTGAGGATAATAAATGATTGCAAAAAATGTGAATACATCTTGACTCAGAACACAATATATAATTATGCAACAATTTCAAATAATACCCCTTTTTTTTAACTTGGTATACAATTACTTTTTTGAAAAATCTGAACATATTTAAATACAAGTTAAAGCACAACACAATCTCAAAGAAAACTTTTACAAATGTTCCCCTCTTTTTTTTTTTTTTTTGGAATATGCTTATCAAAAATAATACTTCTAGAATCAATTTACACTTGCCATGGCAAACAATTTGCCAGGGAAATGCTTTAAAGAGTTTGATCAAATAATCAGTTGAGGAAAAAAAAAATAACAAAGACAAACAACTCAGAATATGGGATCACAAACAATACTCCTAGAATTAACATTGTATTATGAAATCAAAACCAGCTTGCAATTTTTTAAAATTAGATAAATGAATAGAAGAAAATACACATGGAACAATAAAAGACAGTGAAATTCAAACTAAGGAAGTCTAAATGAATGTGAACTTAATATTAATAAGAGTCTTATAAAATATAAACTTGATCACATGACTATAAAAAGCTTTTACAAATATTCTCCTTGTTTTAGAAACTAAGTATAAGACACAATCTCAAAAGCATGAAAATCTCTATGAAAATAAACCCATACCATTAATTTCAAAATGTATATATAATAGCATAGAAATCCTATGTAACCTCTGAACTGATACTATTACTCTGAGTGAATTCAGAACACTTTTGATTCCGATATCTAAAATCCCCAATACTCATATCAATACCTTGCTGCTTACTTCTACATTTCTGTAAAATATATACCCTTCCATGGCAAAAGAAGCAGAGTCCTGAACTATGTTGATGATTGTCATTCTTATTCAGCTTAAGTTTTTCTTCTTTAACCCCTCTATATTGTCTGTCAGTCTTTTCACCATACAAATGCTTTATAAGATTACTAATTAAAGACAAAAGCAGGTTAGCAAAATTACGAACAAAACGAGCATATCTGGAATTTAAAGGGCTTTCTAAGGTTGTCTCAGAAGCACAGCCAGGCTGGGGAAGGGCTGAGCCTGAAGCTGCAAATGTAGTTAGAGAAAGTTGTGCATGAGCATTAGATCTCTGGACTTCCCAGGCAGGGGAAGCAATGGGCTTGGCCATGGGAGGAGTAGAGGGTGGGGTCTGGAGAGGTGGGGAGGGACCAGAGCAATTTGAATCAGGCTTGATTTTGAACTCAGGCCTGGATTCCTCTTCCCCCACTTTGCCTCCAGGTGCTAGGGGATTAAAAGCTTCTAGAGGGTGGGTCATTGCCTCCAGGCATGCAAAATTAAAGCAACAATTACTGTTAGAACTGGGAAAAGCTGCGGGAATCTCTTCAGGTTTCTCTGAAAAAGCATGGTTGGGAGAGGGGGAGATATTTCCTTGTGTGAGTAAGTTGCTGGCTCTTTTAACAAAAATAAAAAGAAAAATAGAAAATCCACAAAAACAAAGCATTAACATGATCTTATCTCCCATTTGTCTGGTTAAACAGACTAAAATCAAAAATAGGGTAATTAGGGAGTTTAAAAGGTCCATTCGAAAAAATTTAAAGGAAAACACAGCCAGTACACCAGTACTTAGCAGTTAAAGGGAGAGGGAGGGGAAATTTCTTACCCAACCAGAAGATCAGAAGAAGACTGAGGTTTAGCTTTCCTCTTCGTGGTCAGCCATCTGTTAAGGGGTAAAATTCTAGCTAAACTGTCTAAAATATTTAATGAGTGGTCGCCAATAAATTATAAGCTTTAGCAAGAGTTAGACTTTTAAGCATTTATTAAGGAGAATAAGAATTTGGTAAAGAGAGAGAAAGGCCTAGATTCCTATCTATTAAAGGGAGAGCACATTTCTAGCTCCCTTCTCCGCCAGAGTCCAGAGGAAAGAGCCCCAGAGTCAGCGCCAGTCTCTTCCTTCCTCCTCCCACTAGTCCGCGTCACTTCCTCCCGCCAAAGAAAAGACTCCTGGTCTTGCCCTCAAAGACCTTCGCTTCATGGGCAGAACTCTTCTACAGTAAGTATCCAGCAGGTGGCATCATTCCAATCATTACAGTATCACATCACCTCCCTTGGCCTTGATTTCCTCACATAATAAGATAAAAAATATAGAAAAGCTTACATTAAGTAGCCACTAGTATTCTGTTCCCTCTACTTTTCTAGGATTCTTTGCCAGAAATCATACATAAAGATGTCTGGAGATTAATACAGAAGGCTTCCTTAAGAAAAGGCATAAAGTGGATAGAGCATCGGCCTGGAGTCAGGAGTACCTGAGTTCAAATACAGCTTCAGACACTTAACACTTACCAGCTGTGTGACCCTGGGCAAGTCACTTAACCCCAATTGCCTCACTAAAAAAAAAAAAAAAAAAAGAAAAGGCATAAAGAAGCTGGACTTTATCGAAAAAAGGGCAGCAAAGTTATAAAAGGGACTAGAAACCATTCCAAAATCAAGACCAGTTAGATGAACTAAGTATGTTTAGCTCAGAAGGGGAAAAAAAGTAACAAATGGCTGATACCAACCTTTTTGATTAATTCATGACAACTTTCCTCTTCATGATGTGAATCACTTTTCTTCCATTAGCTCCATTAATGACCCATGCCCCTATTACTAAGAAGAGAGAAAAAAGTAAGCTTTAGGAAAATAAAAAGTAATGTGATTTCATGGAAAGAGCATTGGATTTTGAATTAGGATTTCTGGGCTATAATCCTAGCCCTGTTACATTCTGCTAAGCAACAAAAGACGAGTACAAGATTGGATTCGACTTGATATATAAGGGATAGGAACCCTATAACCATTTATTAAACACAGCACTTACTCTGTGCCAGACACTGTACTGACCACTGGGAATACAAAGAAAGGTAAAGGACAGGCCCTCATAGCCTAATGGGGAAGACATTCAAAGAACACGTACAAATAAGCTAAATTCAGGACAAATTTGAAATAATCAACATAGGGAAGGCATTAAGATTAAGTCAGTTCGGGAAGCTTCCTGTAGAAAGTAAGATTTTAGCTGCGACTCGAAGGAAGTCAGAAAAACCAGGGGGCAGATATGAGCAGGGAAAGCCAATGAAAAAGTTGGGATTTAGGAGACATAGTACCTTCTTTGACAAATAATCTGAGGGGCAGCTAGGTGGTGCAGTGGATAGAGCACCGGCCCTGGAGTCAGGAGTACCTGAGTTCAAATCCGGTCTCAGACACTTGACACTTACTAGCTGTGTGACTCTGGGCAAGTCACTTAACTCCAATTGCCTCAATTAAAAAAAAAAAAATGAAAGAAGCTGAAGTGTAAGATGAAGGTGGGAAGGACTAAGGTAGGAGAAGACATTAATGCCAGGGCAGGAGGCAGATTATGGCTTTGAAAAGCATGTTAATTAGTTCTATGCTCATGTTTAATTTAGAAACTATCCATTATGGAATAAATATAATGGCAGATGGAATGAGGAAATGAAATAGGTTCTTTTATTTTAAAATTTGAACTATTCCAACTACCTACAAGGAAGAATGGTATCTGTGCTTATAAGAATGGAAGCTTCTCTAGTGAAGGAACTTTCTCCTTTTATTATAATTTTTCTTCCTTTATCCTCAGTGCAAGCATAGTACATCAATGTAAGGTGACTAAATGACATTTGCTGTGTGGGGATTATTGAAGAAAACAACTTTGGGCATCATGGGAATGGGTGGGGAAATATAATTTATCATATTTAATATCCAGCATTCGAATAATAGGGAAACATGGGATAAGCAAGCACAGAAGTCTCATTGTCTTTTAGCTGAACATTTAATCTCTATTAAGTACATAAACTCACATTTTCTCTGAGCAAGCTCATTTTGTTCTGAACTCCATGACTTCAGAAGGACACAACAGATGGGCGGGGACTAATACTGTCTACCTTTGTGACTTTGGGCAATTCAGTTAAGCCCTCTAATCCTCAATTTCATGAAGTGATTGGACAAAGACAGTCATGTTCCTTATATTTTCAAGTACAAGGACTCTTTTGGAAGGTCTATATTTTTTTCTGGATTCCCTGCATGAATTATCAGTAGCAACTTATTGAGAAAATAAAAATAAAAAAAAAAAGAAAGAAGAAGAACCTCAGTGGATACTTTAAGAGAATTTGTATTTTATTAGTCACAACATCAAAAGCAAAGGTCATATTTCATTTTCAAAGGTCAGAAAAATCCTATTATGTATAAATGAAGGATCAAATAATATAAAATTGCTAATACAAACCCCCATTATTCACACCTCTTTGTTGGAGTTAAATAAAGGTCAAAAGAACAATGCTTGGTTCATATCAATAGCTTTACAGATCTCTGGAAATAACTGCATATCTTCCTTCATCTATATGCTAAAGGTTGCAATAATTTGGGAAATCATAGACTAATGACCTCTAATTTCTAACTTCTCTGATTCTGAGTTTTCCCATGACCCAGAGAGTAAACCTTTGTTCCTATAGGAGGTTTAACCTTATTGAAAACATCAACATGTAAGGGAAACCAGGTAGCTAAATTTTATTATAACATGGAAGCTTTCATGTTAGAGGTTAAGGTTCAGTGGTCAATACTTAATAGTCTTTCCCCTTCTTCCTTGAAAGAAAAAAAAAGAACTGAATACATTCCAGAATTTGCTCTTGGAGTAGTTTATTGTATTATTATTATTATTATTATTATTTTCTTATTCCTATTTAGGTCACTGTCTCTCTTCCATCTGGAGATTTAATCAGCTACACTCAGTTACAATAATCATTTTTCTTTTAGTGTTGGAATACAATGATGCCTAAGACCCTTTGTAGAATTTGCATAAAATATAGATAGATAAACAGACAGATGGATAGATAGATAGACAGATGATGGATGGATGGATGATGGGTGATGGATGATGGATGATAGATGATAGATGACAGATGAATGAAAGATAGATGGAAGACAGATGATAGATACAGATTTAACTCTAGCTAGCTAGCTAGTCATCCTCATAGCTATACTAGCTGATATCCAGAATGTTGTGTTCTATCTGTACAATAGGAAAGGAACTATGGTGTATTAGATACAAACTATGGTGTATTAGATACAGAGGCAACATTGGAACCAGGAAGGCTTGGGGTTGAGTCTTGCCTCTGAGAAATGCAGTTTGTGTCACTGGAAAAATCCCTTCACCTCTTAGACTTTTAAATTGGGGCTTCTTCAATTTTTCCACTTGTGACCCCTTTCCTCCCAAGAAATTTTTACATGACCCTGAGTATCCAGATATATAAAATAGGTATATGAAACCTTTTATTGTTGCCAAATTTTTCATGATCCCCATATTCAGTTATGAGACCCCACATGGGGCTATGACCCATAGTTTCAGAAGTTTTATTCTACATAACTCTTCTCAATGATTAAAAAAAAACATGGAAAGACACAAAACAATGAAGAGCAAAATGAGAAAAAACAAGAGGACATTTTATACATTAACAGCAATATTGTTTGAAAAATAACTTTGAACGGGGGCAGCTAAGTGGCATAATGGATAAAGCATATGCCCTGGATTCAGGAGAACCTGAGTTCAAATCTGGCCTCCGACACTTGACACTTACTAGCTGTGTGACCCTGGGCAAATCACTTTACCCTTATTTCCCCACCAAAAAAATAAAAAGAAAACAAAACAAAATCAAACAACTTTGAGTTAATAAGTTATTTTGACTATTATAAATATCCAAATTAACTATAAAGGGCATATGTACGAAGAAAGACACTACCTGTAACCAGAGAAAGAGCTGATAGAGATGAGAAATAGAAGTGTCTAGAGAATAATTTTATACAGATAGATATACATTTTAAATATACATACATAGATATTAAAATATATGTATATACATATATGTACATATATACATATATTCATATACACATTAAGTTCCATCTCTTTCAAAGATGCCTGGCAATGACAATATTCTCTCAGAATCACAAATTTTGAGAGTTGCAAAGTACTTTTTTTTTTTATCATCAAGTCCAACCCTTACACACACACACACACACACACACACACACACACCTATTTGTGTCTAATGGTAGTCATTTCCAGGACAGGGAATGGGGAGGGGAGAAACAAAATAAATTTACATGACAACTTCATTGTGTACTTGAAAAGAATAGAAAGTTTTGCATAGTAGACTTACAATTTTGCATACAATCATATTCTTATTGTACTATGTTAAGGGGTAAAATTCTAGCTAAACTGTCTAAAATATCTAATGAGTGGTCGCCAATAAATTATAAGCTTTAGCAAGAGTTAGACTTTTAAGCATTTATTAAGGAGAATAAGAATTTGGTAAAGAGAGAGAAAAAGGCCTAGATTCCTATCTATTAAAGGGAGAGCACATTTCTAGCTCCCTTCTCCGCCAGCGTCCAAAGGAAAGAGAGCGAGCCTGAGCGCCAGTCTCTTCCTTCCTCCTCCCACTAGCCCGCGTCACTTCCTGACTCCTGGTCTTGCCCTCAAAGACCTTCGCTTCATGGGCAGAACTCTTCTACAGTAAGTATCCAGCAGGTGGCGTTATTCCAATCGTTACAACTATATTATAGAAATGCTTGTTAAATTAAAAACATTTCTTTTAAAAAAAGGCTATAAGTTGCAGAGAAGTTGCCAACCTTTCCTGGTAGAGGGACTTTCCTCATCTAGCAGTTCCTTGTACCAATGAAATCACTGGTATAGTCTCTGTCCCTTATTAGCTTGCCCCTATTTTTATAATTCTTTAAGTCTTCTACATGAATGTTATTTTTTGATCCTCTCAATAAACCTGTTTTGTAGCATCTCTAACAAAATAAGTCAGAGAAAAAAGCAATGACCCGCACAGACAAAACTCCCTCATCCAGGAATTCTCTAAGTGAAATTACAAGGCCAGTCTTTTTTGTTTTTTTTCCCCTATCTGGACAATATATTTTAGATCATGCATTGACAAACTAGACTGTAATCAGAGCAGGATTATCAGGACATTTAAAGTGATGACCAGTCCCTATCCAGATATATCTATTTTGAGTGCTATTGGCTGATCAGGCTAATCCAATATTCACACTAATAGACTGAGCATCCTGCCTCCAATTCAATCTGCCCTCTCTGATAATCCTACTATCTTTTACCAGACTTGGCATTTAAATCCACAAATCTAATTTGCCTTTCCCCTCCTACAACCACTTCCCAAACCTAAAAGCCCCCAGATCAACCCACCCCTACACCCACTGCCTACAATAGACATAAAAAATTTCTTGGCCTGGTAGTCTGGGAGAGAAGACAAGATCGAATTTGGAAGGAATGTTAGAGTTGTACCTAACACTGCCAACCTCCAGGGGGTTCTTCAATGGGAGAAAAAGCATAGGGGAAAATGTGAGTAAATACCAAAATAGAGCTGACAAAGGTTAATCTGATTAGTTAGGCAAAGATCGATGATGCAAAGGTGCCAAGCACAGGAAATGCAATTCCAAGAAGCTCAAGTATAACTTGATGACTCTCTGAAAGCTCACAGGGCGTCTCTGGCTTTCCCAATATGTTCCACTTCTATGGAGTTGATTCACCAATATGTATTGCTTGGCAAGAATCTATCCCATCTTTATGTATTTACTATTTCCTGTTACTCCCCTAAACAAACCTTCTGATAAACAAAGTTGTCTATTCATTTTTTTCCATGAAACAAAACACATATATTTTCATCTCCGTGTCTTTTTTATTGTTGTTCTCCTTATCTCTTTTTCCCTCTTGACTCCTCTCTATGCCTCTAAACCTTATGCTCCATCTCAAGCCTAATTTAAGTTCCATCTCTTTCAAAGAGGCCTGGCAATGACAAGATTCTCACAGAATCACAAATTTGGAGAGCTGGAAAGTACCTTTTCAGTCATCAAGTCCAATTCTTACACACACACACACACACAAATGTATCCCCACTATAATACTCAACAGATGGCAGTCCAGTCTTTGCTTAAAGATGGCTGAATAAAAGGCAACCACACCCTCTTTAGGCAATACATCCATTCCAAGGCAGCTTTAGCTGTAGGAAGTTGTGTTTCTTTTTGTTTTCTTAGGACATTATACTTAGATTTATCTCATTACAATTTCCATCCTTTTCTCCTAGTTCTATCCCTTGAGACCAAGCCTACTTTCTCTTTCATGACATGACAATCTCTCAGATACCTTGAAGCAACTATTATGTGTCCCTTAAGTCTTCTCTTCTCCAGGTAAAGCATATCCATTGCCTTTAATTGACCCTCATATTGCATGGATTCAACCCCTGACACACACACACACACACCACCATTATGGATCTCTAGATTCTTTATCATTTTCCTTCTTAAACGAAGTCACCCAGTATTGAACACAGTCCTGCAGCTAAGGTCTCATGCTGGCAGAGTACAGAGCCACCCTAACTCCTCCCTGTTTCTAGAATCAATGGCCCTCTTAGCATAGCCCAAGTGTACCTTTTCTTTTTTACCTGCCACATCATATTATTAAATATTGATATTACAGTCCACTAAAATCTCCAGGCAACCAAATGCCTAACCATGCTTTTGTATCTTACACTTGTAAACTTGATTTTTTTTTATCCAAGAGCAAATTCTGTATATTTTCCCCTAATAAACTTCATCTAACTAAATTTGACTTAATGTTCTAAATTTCTAAGGTCCTCATTTCTCTCCAGGTGAAACTCTAGACTTTCTTCACCAAGCCCCCAAAATTTCTCCATTCTGGAAAGTCACTCTAGCCCTGAAATTCATACATTGGGTGTACCCTTTGCCTCTGTGGCCTCTCTAGATTTCTCTGTTTAGATGGTTCCTCCCAAAATCTCTATTTGAGGTGACCCAATCCAACCATGTCTCATTTCACTCCAGGACAAACTTTAGACACCATACTCTTGCTTCAGGCACCTTTTCCTCCCTACCCCTCTTTATACGTTGACTTTGTCTATTAGAATGTAAGTTCCTTGAGTGCAGGCTCTGCTTGTATTTGTATTTGTATTTCATACACTGAGCATGGTACCCATTAATAAATGCTTGTTGACTGATGGATGAATGATATGGTTCACTATTCTGTCATCTAGTGATTATTTTCCTTATCCTATTTCTGTAAATTGCAAATTTAATGTGCATGTCATCTATGCCTTGATCCAGGTCATTGACAAAAAATGTTGAACAGCATAACATATCCAAATCAAATTACTAGTTGTTCAACTCATTTAGCTCCTGCCAAAGCAATGTCCTCTTGTTATTTAAATCTGTATGAAAATGTTATCTACTCTTTTAGAATGAAAGTCCCAAGTGGATAGTAACTGATTTGCTTCTCCAAATATGTCTAGTGCAAAGGGTCTTCACTTTTTTTTTTTTAAATGGGCTCCTTTGACAGAATGGGATAGCGAGGAGGTAGGATGGGAATGATGGAGGATGCTAAAAAGGATTAACAGATAAACTGAGGCTTGAGTCTTTATCAATTGTACTTAAAAGGGTTAACAGAGAAACTAAAGTTTGTGTTCTTACAGTATCCAAGAGGATTTGTCCCTATCAACCCTCACCATCAACAGAGACTGTAACTAGGGACCATTAACCATAAATAGCCAATAATATTTCAAGATGACAGGAGACCTAGAAACTAGATCTTAAGTAAAGAGATTTCATAAACAGAGACCCTCTGGGTCTGACAAGTTTAAGCATGTCTTTAGAAACATGCACAGAGAAGGCCAAATGTGTTCTTAGGTTCACCTTATGACATGCAACCCCCAAAAACACACATTCTAGGAAAAAGGTACCTGCCTCAGAGGTTGTCTTAGGACCCCAGGACATCCAAATTAACATAAGACCTCCCATGAACCTCCTATAAGGAGGAGATTAATATAATGAGGAGATAACCTACTTTTTCTCAATATAAATATAATCATTTCCATCTCCTAAATCTAGACACCTACCTGGTGCTCTCCTTGGTCACTCACAGTATTGCAATAAAACCTAGGAAACTGAGTCACTGAGTCTTATAATTCTTTGAAACTTCTCACGATCAATTAAACCCATCACCCACATCAGGAAGAGAAGAAAAGGGAAGGGAATAAGCATTTATATCATATTTACTATGTGCTAGGCACTGTGCTAAGTATTTTTTTTTTACAAACATTTGATCTTTAAAACAACCCCACAAGGCAAGGGAAATTATCTTCATTTTATATCTGAAGAAACTAAGGCAAAAAGAGGGTAAATGACTTGTCCACAGTCACACAGGTCGTAATTCTTTGAGGCAGCATTTGAACTGACCCAGTGCTGTATTCATTTCACCATGAAACTACATGCCTACACGCACACACATATGTGTATTTTATACATATATGTGCATTGTACATACATGTGCATGTGTGTATGCATAAATGGTGACTGGAGTAGGATTCAAACTCAGATCTTGTTGGCATTAAGTTTAGTGCTTTATCCATTATACCATCTGTATGGAGCAAACTGCCTCAGTTTACCCAAATAACTCGAGAAGACCACCAAGTCAAGCAGAGACAGATTTATTACATCCTCATGAGGACGGGCAAAACCCAATTACACATTGAAGTCTTGCAAAGATATGCCCAATCCTCTAGGTTTTTATAGTAATCTTGAAAAGGACTGTCCCCACGTACACCTAGGGTGGATGAGCTCACAATCTAACATCCAATCCTGTCTCATCCAAGGTGCGTGTTCAGCTTGTGATCAATGTATGGAGACATGCATACGTGTTCCAGGAGCAAGGGGGAAAAGGGGAGGGGGAACAAGGTCAAACCAAAGGAAAAGGAAACAGGGGAGTGAGAGTCAGATGTTTCAAATCTCACAGTTCCCACTGACTCCCCTCTCCAGGCCCCTGTCTCTAAAGATAAGGATGACAGGGTTAAAATTTATCTTCGGCTATGTTGGGAAGTCAAAGAAATAATTGGCAATTAAACTTAAAGGAGACAGTGAGAATTTGACAAGCAATAAACTTCTAACAAACTATACTGGGGCAGGTCTGGGTACCTTCCAGACCCCATGGTCAGAGTTTAATCTGACTCAAATCCATAATCATATCATACACATCTAACTGCCTCTTAGAACAGTGGTATCAAAGACATAATGCAGACCACAGCAATGCCAACGGTATTTGTAACATGAATGACATGTAATTCCAATCTTATTTTAATACATTGGTTTATTTTGTTAAAAAGAGAAATAAATAAATATTTGTTGGTTTCTAAATCAAGGGTAAACAGAATATTTCCATATGGTTTAATGGCCTCTCTTTCTTTTTGGTTTTGATTTCACTGCCTTAGAGTATTTCATGCTCATGGATCCTCATTAGTGGACTATTGCAATAGTCTAGGAAAGATGTAATAAGTTCCTGAAATATAATAGTGTCTTTGAGAGGGGAATGGAGGACTATATTTTCTTTGTGGGCAGACACAAATCCTATACTTCTTATCAAATACAACACCTGAGCATATTAATAGCTCAATAACTATGACTTAAATTGAAGTAAATTAGCCCACCTGCTGCTACCCAAGGCCTGCCCCATCATATAAGCCCTTTAATGACAGAACTTAAAGAATGGATCTTAGGAATAGCAATAGCAGTGTATTCTCCTTTCTTACACACAGGTGTCATCAGAGAAAAGGTCACACATTTTTTAGTCAATTCTCTTGTAATATACACACATATATGCATATATGAACAATTATACAAAAATATGTATATGCATACCTCTATATGCATATGTGGTTTGTATGTGTGTAGAGAGAAAGAGAAAAAAATGAGATATAAATATATGTGTGTAAATAAATGTGTATGGACATATATGTATCTGTACATACATAAACATGCATATGAATACAAATATAGTATGATTCTATATGCACATATACACACATATATACATTTATTCATTCATTCATTTATCTAGGATGATTATTTGCATATTGTTTTCTGTCCTTAGAATGTGAATTTCTTGAAGGCAGAAACCATTTTTAAAAACCTTTTTTTAGTCATTCTTCGTATTCCTAGCACTTAGCACAGTATCTGGCACACAATGGGCAATTAGAAATGCTTATTGATTGCCTATTATTAGATGCAAAATTCCAAAGTTTCTAGTCCAAGAAAAAAATCTGAAGCCTGCATTGTTGACCTCCATGGAGTCTGCTCAGACCTGGAGAGTAACAAAAAACCCACAGGGGAATGCAGGGAATGTTGTGCATTGACAAATAAAAGGACAAAGCAACACTCATGCAGACTGATATCCATAGCAAGGCCACAGAAAATACTGGATCTGACGTCAAAAGAACTGAGTTCTAATTTCCCCTTCCATACCTCTGCATCTTTAACTAAACCTCTTTTCTTCTCAGGGCCCTTAGGCCCTATTCTGTTAAATTCATGAAACAGGTAAAATGCTTTGGGAGGGACACAGATTAAAATGATATGATCCTGTCTTCACAACATCATCAAATCAAATACAATCCCAAAACCTTAACCACCAGAATCCAAGAGCAATGAGAGGCCACAGAGACCAAATTCAGCAACAAATACCATCTTCATTGAGGACAACCAGCCATATTTCCTATGCAAAGAACCAAAGACATGGAATGTGCCAATAACTGATTATTTAGAAGTGGCCTATGTTGGCAGTGATTAAAATTAAAGCTAATGAGTAAAATAACCTGCATGGAATAAAAATTTCTAAAGAGACAAGAATAGAGCTTAATTCTTTTTTTTTTTGAATACAGATTACAATTCTTCAGGATACTCTGAGGCTAAAGGGTTCTTCATTTGAATTCAGAATAATATTAACTCATAATAAGAGCTTGTACGTAGTCAGTGTGGTTCAATAAAGATCAAATATATCCTCTTCCATGAACTTATTTGTGAGACCTTAAGCAAGATACAGACCCTCCTAACCTCAAGTTTCCTCATGTATAAACCAAAAGGGTTGAACCAATTGCCCCAGAAAGTTTAAAAAAAAAAGTCATTTGGATAAAGTTAGCAATGACGTGGGGACAAAATAGGTAGATCTGAGAATCAGAATGAGATAGAGATGATAATTTAATCCATGGGAGTTACTCAGTTACCTCATCTGTAACAGCATACAATCAAATAAGGTAACAATGGTAAAGAGTTTAGCACAGTGCTGGGGAAATATTATTTTTGTTCTTATGTTGTTTCAGTCATATCCAACTCTCCATCCTCCACTCAGCCACCAAAGTGTTTATCCCAAAGCTCAGGTCTAACCATGCCCCTCTTTGTTCAATAAACTACACTGGCTCCCTAGTGTCAACTGTGGAAATTTATTTTGATTTGGGGACCCTACCTTTAGGCTGAGATTAGAAAGCCTTAGGCCCTCAGGGTCTCCCCCCTCCTCCTCAGCTTCAGCTGAGTGAAAAAGCCCCGTGGGCTATACAAGACCCCAGGTCAGACAGCTGGGGGGAAAAAAAGGCCCCCAGCTCCCTCTGACCCCAGCAGATCCCGGATAGCCTGTGCTGAGGCACGTGAAACTTGGAGTGCACCACCCCCCCCCACCAGCCGCAGCTCTGGCTGGCAGATTAGCTTGGTCTGTGGGGGTGAAGGAAGCCCGGAGATTTGAGTGGAGAGAAGAAAAGGTGTGTATATATATATATATATATATATATATATAGACCTGGGAGTGAGATAGAAAAAGGGGGAGAGAGACTCGGAGACAGACTAGAGAGGGGGCTGATGAGAATGGCTGACTAGAGGGGAGGAAGGATGGACTAGAGAAAAGGAAGGAGTCAGATAGCCAAATAGTCAACAAGTCCCAGATTAGTCCTCCAGTCAGCTTTAGTCCCCCCCAAATTAAGTTAGTCATTAAAAATATTTCTACACAACCAAGATCAAAACGAAAATTGCATAGTTGGCATTGGAAGCCCTTCAGAATCTATCCCCCTCCTACCTTTCCAGTCATTTTATACCTTGATCCACGAAATGTATTTTCTTTTTGAGCCAGTGACACTAGTCTCCTTGTTCTTCCTTGAACAAGACAGCCTTGGTTCCAGACATTTTCTCTGACTGTCCCTGATACTTGGAATGCTTTCCCTCCTATTTCAATCTACTGATTTCCTTGATTTCATTTAAGTGCTACTATACCTTTAAACCCAAATCACACTAGTTTTTACTGACTGGCTAATAATTGCCCCTGCCCAATCCTCCCATGTTCATTGTTTGGGTTTCAATGGTTCAGAGTGAGTATAAATAGCAATTGTTTCTCTTCTGGCCAGAAACTCTGAGAAACTTCTGCTTCCTCATTGATTCTTATATGAAAAAAAACTAGACCATCTTTTGCCTCAACTCTTACCTAGTGTTTAATTCCTGAATGGGAGTTGCCTTAGACAAACTGAGATTTGGAATAGACCTTAGCTTAAAACAGGCCAAAGTCCCCCACTGCATCTGAGGCCATTGCCAGTCATCTTAACCTATGTCTTGCCACTGGATTCAGTTGACTTTGGAGAAGAAAGTGAGGCTAATGACTTTGCAGAGACCTGCCTCACTTAAATCTAATTAACCTGAAAGTCAAGACATCATCCTGCTGATGTCATTCGTCCTCTTTAAGAATAAAGAAGCACAGGGTGGCCTGGAAGGTCATGTACTCTCTTTAGGACAATATGGCACTGGGGCTTCTCTGCTTATGTTAACTGCCATGAGGTCAATGCTTTACTGATATTCAATATGAATTAATAATACTTTCTGCCTAAATGGGTGCAGTAGCCATTATTATACATACATATGTGCATGTATCAATGTATACATATATTTATGTATGTGTAGTTACTATTTCTTCTCTATGTATTTTGTTTGAACATGTGTTATCTTCTTGTCTCCTCCATTCAATTGTGAATTCCTTGAGGGCAAGGAATATGTTTTGACTCCTTTTGTATCTTTAGCCTTAAGCATAGTGCCTAGCACATAGTAGGTGCTTAATAAATTTTATCTCCTAACACTGTGTCTTCAAACAAAGGTGGCATAATCATATGCCCAGTGTAGTTTAGAAGGGACCTCCATGTGATATGGGTTGGACTACAGCATGGAGATTTACTCAACAATCTACAAAGATAATGATTTCTCTAAAGAAATTTAGTAAGAAGAGGACTCAATGCACCATAGTGGGGCTGGGCTTTATTCTAGGACTACTAGTTAAATATAGACCTAATGATTATTAGGGAGATTACCACATCCTAGCTTAGAAAAGCTTATATCCAGTCTACCCCTCTGCCTCTTCAATGATATGTATCTTTGAAAAGTATCAGGGCAGCTAGGTGGCGCAGTGGATAGAGCACCAGCCCTGGATTCAGGAGGACCTGAGTTCAAATCCAGCCTCAGACTATTTACACTTACTAGCTGTGTGACCCTAGGCAAGTCACTTAACCCCAGTTGCCTCACCAAAAAAAAAAAGAAAGAAAGAAAAGAAAATTATCAATAGCTACTTTCTTTCAACATAGTTTGTATGCTGCCTATAAAACATCACTTAGGCTGTTAATATCTTAAAGCTGCCCACCACAAAAAAAAAAAAAAAGCATCGTACATTTATTTTTAAAAGATTGTATTTATCTATTTATCGATCATCTATCTATCCACATGTGTGGATACACCAAAACATACATATATACAAATACATCTGTGTATGTGAATGAATATGCATTTGTGTATATACACATATATGTATAAGTATACATATGTGCATGTATTTGTGAGTAAATAATAGGGTTCCATGAGACCCAGAGAGCCTGGCTAGAACTTTCTTAAGCTGGCCCAGAGTCAGGAGAATTTCAAAGGAAATGTGGGTGGACCTTGGACTGTGAATAGGGACTTAAACCACACCTACCTGAAGGCTATCTCCCCTCTGAGTGCTCAGCTTGGTACTCTGACATCAGCACACATTTTGATGAACCACCCTCAAATCCAAGAAACCAATAGATTTGAATGATGTTAGTCAATTAGTTTTGAGCAATGTGCAAGGGCAGGCTCTCCTCAGGCCACAGGAAGCTTACTTAGTCACTTGCTCTTTCGGCCCTGGAACTTGGAGGAAGCAGACACAAACCACGATGGCTCTCCACTATCTCTCCTTCTTAACTTTCTGAGCCATCTTTACTAATATTTAATATGCTTTAATAAATGCTTAATGCCCCCAAACTGGTGCAATAGCCTCTAATTTCTAAGTAGTTATGTATTAGAACCCCAGCTAATTTTCCCTAAAACTTGAGGCAATTATAAGGCAACCCCATATAATTTTATACACCACATATTCATACATACATAAAAACACATTCACATATATACACATGCATAAATACATACAATGATTGCATGCCTTGAAAGCTAGTACCATAACCTCTCAGAGCTTCAGGTCATTTGTTAAGAATCTAAACTGTAAAGATGGTGTCTATCTGTATTGAATAAATTCCTTACCGGGAATTCATTGCACTTATAAAATCAAAGGTATAATTTATACAACAATAAACAACAACAACAAGATAACAAGTT
The DNA here is from genome assembly GCF_019393635.1 of Dromiciops gliroides. NCBI lineage: Eukaryota > Metazoa > Chordata > Mammalia > Microbiotheria > Microbiotheriidae > Dromiciops > Dromiciops gliroides. The sequence goes on from NC_057862.1 coordinate 671,725,895, forward strand.
TCCTGAGTGGCAGTCAGCTTGTCTCTATCCCTTCCCACTCCCCCTCAATGCCCAGCACAGTGTCTGGTATGTCATTGCTGTTGTAGTTGTTGTCATTTTTAGTCGTGGCTGACTTTTCTTGACCCACATTTAGGATTTTCTTAGCAGAGATACTAGAGTGGTTGGCCCTTTCCTTCTCTAGCTCATTTTGCTGATGAAGAAAATGAGAAAACAGGGCTAAGTAGCTTGTCCAGGGTTGCACAGCTGGTGGCTCAGGACACATTTGAACTCAGGAAGATGAGTCTTCCTGATTCCAGACCCAGTATTCTATCCACTGTACCACATTTAATACATAACTATTGATTGATAGTTGTGTTATCATGCACAAGTCATTTGATATCTCTGAGCCTGGATTTCTGCATCTGAAAAATCATGATAATATTATCTACAGTACTTATTTCACTGAGATGTTGAAAAGCTAAAATGAGAGTTTAGTCTCTACCTTTAAAATATAAGAACCTTGAAATTATTTCATTTACTGTTGTAATCTATTATTCCTTTATTTCTTGCTGCTTCCTTCCAAGCATGGTATCTTGATTTTTAATAAATTTTCACTGCTTGATCAATGTCAACCTTAAATCATTCTATTAATGTATCAATACTATTTACTAATATTTTCCCTCATCCAAGATTAATCTTACTTATGTGTTATGGTCCTGGGGTATCTCAGAAGTTTTCTGGGGGAATTCAGAGAACCTTCCCCTTGAGAAACTAAACCAAAGGACAGACAGATTCACCTAAAGAAACCAGTCTCCTCCACCCTTCAGGGAGAAGAAAAAAAAAAAACATTAGGTGTGGCTGCTGTCTGAGTGGTGCCAAGGGGACAAAGATAACTCCAGAAGTCCTCTCATTCAAGCCCTTACTCAAGCTTTCCCCACCAAAGGGACCTTTCCAGTCGGATGATCACCCCATTGGTCCCTCTACCATCTGTCCTCTATAAAAGCTTTTGCCTTTCTCCTTTTTTTTTTTTTTTAGTGAGGCAATTGGGGTTAAGTGACTTGCCCAGGGTCACACAGCTAGTAAGTTAAGTGTTAAGTGTCTGAGGCTGGATTTGAACTCAGGTACTCCTGACTCCAGGGCCGGTGCTCTATCCACTGCGCCACCTAGCTGCCCCACTTTTCTCCTTTTCAGGGAGATTGGTATCTCAGAGAATCATCTCTCTGTGCCATGCTATCTTCCCATGAGAAAAGTCCAAGGACTTCTCTCTTGGTTTCCTTTCTGTGGCACCTAAATAAAATATTACTTTATTTAAATTGGATTTGCGTATGAAAGGATGTAATTCTTTAAAGAGGAATACCTAAGGACCCCCATACCAAACATTTTAAACAGTTCTTCTATTCAAAACTCTTCTGTGCCTTAGGGTTATTGAGCAAGACAAGTTCAAACTTTTAAAATTGGGATTCAGGATCCTCTATTATTTGTTATTACCTGCTCATAGTGTTCCTCATTCCTAAAATAACCTGTTTGCCATGCTGATTAGTGAAAGCCCACTTCATCTGTCTGGTCCCAGCTGGCCAACAATGCCATATTCCAGCCTTAAGCCTTCTTCCACTCTTCCATTTACCCTATTAACTAGATCTCCAACTTCCTGCTCTGAGGTTTTATTGATTCATGAGAATTCAATACTTCTAGCTGTCCCAGATCTTTTGTACTTTAATCCCTAGAACTTGGCATAGTGTCTGCCCCTTAGCAAGCATGTTTTTCTTCATTCATGTCCAACCCATTCCCAAACCTACTTATCACTTAGAGCCTAACTCAAATGTCATCTCCCCTGCAAAGTCTTTCCTGATTTCTTTTGCCATTAATGGATTTTCTCACCTAGGCTTTCCATGAAACCAGTGCACTTATGGTAAAGGAGAAAGAGTGCCACACTCAGGTGACATGAATTCAAACCTTACCTCAGACATTTGTTACTAATATGACTGTGTAATTCACTTCACAGCCCCCAAGTCTTAGTTTCCTCTTCTATAAACTGAGGGGGTTGTGCTAGACAGTCATTGAAATTACTTCTTACTTTATGAATCTTCATGTCTTAGTACCATAATTATCTATGTTCCTCTGAAATTCAGACAATATCAATGGTTTGTGAGAACATTATTATCAATAATGGATTTCTTGGGAGACCCAGAGTTAACTTTCTCAGTCCTTCTTCTCCCCTCTCCTTCCCCCCACCCCAACTCCAGGAAGTCCAGTTCTCTTTGAGAAACTTCCTGATGATGACTGAGATGAGCAGAACCAGAAGAACATTATACTCAGTATCATCAACATTATGTATTGATCAACTGTAATAGACTAGATTCTTCTCACTCATCCAAAGGAACAAGAAAAGTTCCAAAGGACTCATGATGGAAAAGGCTCTCCAAATCCAGAGGAAAAAAAAAGGGAACTGTGGAATATGGATGCTAAGTGGACCATACTGTTTCTTTCATTTTTGGTACTGTTGTTTTTCTTTTTTGAAGATTTTCCTTTTTGCTCTGATTCTTCTCTTATAACATGACTAATACAGAAATATGTTTAATATTATATATATATATATATATATATATATATATATATATATATATAAACTATTTCAGATTACCTGTTCTCTAGGGGAAGGGGGAGGGAGGAGAGGGAGGGAGAAAAATTGGAAATTGGAAATCTTATCTAAACAAATGTTGAAAACTAAAAAAAAATAATTTTTAAAAAAGAAAGAAAGAAACTTCATCAAATCTCATTTGGGACAAATCCAAATGAACAAAAGAAATTGAGATAGATTCTTCTGTCTTGATCAGTGAAGGACACCATACCTAGATAACAAACTTTGCAGTAAGTAATTTCAGTGAGGGTGTTTTGCATTCTTTTTCCTTATGTTATCTCTAGAGTTCATTTTAATGTAGACCACCTTCAGATCATGTTGTTATGGGCTCAGGATACCTCAGAAGTTTACTGGGGTAAATCAAAACCTTCTCCTTGAGTAACTAAACCGAATGACAGACCCACCTAAAGAGATAAGTGGAACCGGAACAGGATTGAGTTAGCTCCAAGACCATCCGGAGATCTGGTAGCAGACCTCATGGCTGCTGTTATAATGGAAGCTTGCTCTGTTGAGTGGGTATAAACCTTCTCTTTCTCTTCAGCTACCACCACGTCCCTATTATTAAAAATTTTAAAAGCAGTATCAAGAAATTGTGAAGGTGTGGTTTGAGGACCAAACTCTAATTTCTGGAGTTTTCTCCTAAAGTCAGAAGCAGATTGGCTAATAAAATACATATTGAAGACAATAATTCCTACTTTCTTTCTGGGTCCAGATTAATGTATTTTTTCATAGTCCATAAGGTGACCCATGAAGAGAGCTGGGTTTTCATCAGGGCCCCATATGATCTCACTTTCTCATAGTCAAACTGTTTCTTAATTCCTCTTCTCATTCCCTCAACTAGGGAAGTGATCCTGTGGTCTCTACGGGTCCTGTCCCATCTTGGGTCCACAGTTGGAACTGCTGTTGTTCCTGGGACTCCTGCCCAATTTCCAACCTGTGAGTATTCATCACCCACTTGTACAACTGGGTCCCAAATCCATTTTTTTCTCAGGAGGGGAAAACATCTAACAAGTATAATTTGCAAGTCAGCCTAGGAAAAGTCAAAGTGCATTGTCACAGACTTAAAACCATCTATGAATTTTGTGGGGTTCTCTGAGTAACACCCCAATTTCTCTTTAATCTGAGACAAATCACCCATGGAAAAAGGAGCATGTATTCAGGTTGTACCCTCGCCAATGTCAAATTCTGGTAATGGAAGCAGGGGAGAAGTGGAAGAAGTTGTTAGGGACCTGGGTGAAGCGGGTTGGGGCAGGGACAAAGGGGCTGATGGAATAGGTATAGTCACATGCAGTGGGTCAGGTGGAAGAGGAGCCAGGGGATCTGGTGGCAGTGGAGTGGGTGGAGGAGGGATAGCAGTCTGTGGAGTGGGTGGGGGACGGGTAAAGGGAACTAGGGGAATGGGCATAGGCAACTGCAGATTACCTAAAGCAGATGGAAGCAGCTACTGAATGGAAAAAATAGGAAAATAGGGAACATATTGGACCCCCACCCCCACCCCTGCCGCATTGTGACAGAGGCACAGCTTTGAGGTGTACATCTAGATGGATTGTGGAGACAGCTGTTGTGTGGGGAAAATAGAAGAGTACTGAGGTGCACTCCATGTGTGGCAGGAGCTCAGCTGTGAAGGTCACAGGAGATTGGTTCTGAAAACAGGTGGTCAGCAAAGAAGAGTCCCAGTCATAGAGTAGTATGACAGTTCTTAACCCATAGGAATGGAAGCAGGTGGGGCAGAAGGGGGGAAGGGAGGAACAGGCAGGGAATGAGACTGAGGAGCAGGAGGGGATGGGGTCCCAGAGGAGGAGGGTGTGTCAGAAATGTCAGCTAATTGCTTTCAGTGATTTCCTAACAGCAGGAGGAAGTCATTTAAGAAATCATTGAGGTCCTGTGAAGAAGTTTTCTTAGGGTTATCAATAGCCTCCTTAGGCTTGGTTAGTTTTACCAGGCAGCTCAAGGTCATTAAGGCTAATACATATGGAACTTCTGTCCATCTCCCCTCACACTGGCAAAACTGGTCCAGTGCAAAATGGTATTATAGTTAAAAGTAAAGGCCAATTTTCTTGGGATTCCAACTGATATTTTGGCCAAACGGTGTTACAATAATAGATCAAGCATTTCTTTTTCAAATGTATAAGTTCTAATTGAGTCCAATCTCTTAGGATCCACCCCAGAGGTGAACATTTTGGAACATTTCCTTTCTTTCCCATGGATGTACCCATTTATCATCCTGTTCAAGGAGAATAGTCTGAAAGTGGTTCAGATGTTAGTTTGAGCTTTCTCAAGGGAGGGAGATACAGCGGCCCATCTCGTGGAAAAGCCAAGCACTGGCAAGGGATAGACACACAAATACAAAAGTTCTTACCCAGAAACATGGAGTCAGAGGGTCCAAGCATGGTTCAGACATCTGGTGGAGCTTTTGGCGAGGGAGGGACACCCAGGCTGCCCATCACTGTTGACAAAAAACAACCAAAAAAACAAAAGGGAGTTTCCTACCTCCAGATTTTATGTGGTAAGAGGAAAGAGGAATTTCCCATACCCTGCAATGTTGGGTGCCAATTATGTTATGGGAGAAATTGTTGGGGGGTTGGGGTAGGGGTTCTTAGGAATTCCTCTTTAAAGAATTACACCCTCTTGCATACAAATCCAATTAGAATACAATAATATTTTATTTAGATGCTAGGGAAAGGAAACCAAGAGAGATATTCTTGGACTTCTCATGGGGAGAAAGCATGGCACAGAAGTGTGACTCTCTGAGACACCTTTCTCATGGAGCAGAAAACAGGCAGATACTTTTGTAGAGGACCATTTTAGTCTGAGGTGATCACCTAACTGGAAAGTTCCCTTACTGGGGGAGGACCATCCTCCATTGGTGGTGGCTGGGGGAAGGTGGGTGAGGGGCAGCACTGGATCTCTCAAGCCATCTCTCTCTCCCCATCATGCCACAAAGGCAGCAGCCACACCTAATCTTATCTCCCTGAGGGGTGGGGGAGACTGAAATGAAGAGTGGTGGTCCTGGAGCTTACTCAGTCTGATTGACTGGCAATTAATCTCTTTAGGTGTGTCGGTCCTTGGTTTAGTTTCTCAAGGAGAAGGTTCTTGGATTTACCCCAGAAAACTTCTGAGGTTTCCCCTCGGGCCCATAACAATGTCAACCAATGGAACTGAATGATGCTAACTGATTAGCTTTGAGCAATGTATTATAATCTCCCTCTATCAAAAACTCTTGGAAGGAGACACTAAAGGTCTTTTTAGGACAATATGGGTTTGGTAGAGGTACTTTAGATCTTCTAGGGTTTTCTGGGTATTCTGGGGGCAAGGTGGACTATGGGTCACCCTGAGACCATTGTTATCTCTCTAGGAGACAGCATGGGGCTTTGGGGGCTTTTTTCCCCACTCACACTAACTGGTATGCTGAAACCCTCTCCCTGTGTTGTGGGAATGTAGTGGGAGCCAAGAAACCTAAAGATCCCAATCCCCCAAGACTCCTTAAACTTTCCCAAGGGAAAAGCAGCTCTGCCTCCCACCTCAGGAATGGGTATTGTAAAGCATGACCCCCAAATCTGATAAGAAGTACTAAGATCTACAGGATGCAGGTATGCAAGACATGGATGCTACATATCCTACTGATACACCATTATTCAAATACCCCCTCCCAGGTATCTTGCCCTTCCCAGGTTTTTCATTTCCTCTTGCTCTGTAATTCCCTCCCTTTCCTTTGTTTTGTAAACATAAAAAGACCAGGTCTTCTCTGACTCAAGCATTACAGTTTTCTATTATAATCTTTTTTTTGTTTTTTTACAAGATTAGTGATGAGTTTCCAATTTTTTGGTTGAGCACCCTCCAATCCAAGTCACAAGTCCCCACAAACACCTGCTTTCTCTACCTTGCAGCCTGAGACCATGAAAAGTTAGGGAGACACATGGTCCATCCTTTACTGGTATAATATTAATAAATTAAACATATCCTTATGCATAATTTGTGGATATAGATATACAAATAGCATTTAATTTAAAAAAACACAGTTTATAGGGAGGCACATGGGAGAAGTTATCCTAATTTGGAGCTCCTGGGGGCTTGAGCCAACCCCTGAGGTGGGAACCGTTTTCTGTGTTTACACATCATAAGGTGAATCTGGGGATAAATTTAGCCTTTTATGTACATGTTACCTTTTCATTCCCATGCCAAGTTTCAAAATATTTTCATTTATCAGTTAGAATTTCTATACCCTGTCTGTGTATCATTGTTATAGTTAAGGCCTCTGTGACCTGCCTCTTTATGTTCTCCTTATGAGTGGCGATTAATGTGCAGAACAAGAGCCTAGGCTCTGTCTTTTATTAATGAAGAATCAAGTATTAAATTATCCATTAACTGGGGTCTGAGTCCCTCTTAGAACTCAGATCTAAATTAGAACTTGGGTCTTAGGATTTTCTGTTAACTCATTTTTTTGCCTCCTATATCACTGTGACTTTTCTGAGGTCAGGCAGGTAGCCAGAGTCAGGCATACAGACACTTGTGAAATTCCTTGTCATTTTTGAGGTTCCAACCTGTCCATGACTCAAGGGTACTTTAAAAAATTTAGTTGAAGGTATCACATATGAGCTCCAATGACTAAAATCAGTACATATACATAATTCAACAACTCTGTGAGATAACAATTATGCTATAGGATTGTTGTTCTCATGTATAGGTGAGGAAATTGTATCTGACTCAAATCCATAATTGTCCCACACAATGGTAAGACACCTGGTCAGAATCATACAGTTGGTATGAAGCAGGATGACTTGAACTTCATAAGTCTCACAGCAACTCCATATACACTGCTTAGTTTCACTGAGTTGCTGAAGGCTGAGCCCAAAAATTGGACTGAGAAGTTGAATGATATATATCATTTGGAATTATTATAACACCCATTTCACAGATTAAAATACTAGGTCTGGAAAAAAATTTTTAAATAAAAAAATAAAATACTAGTTCTGCTATAGAGCAATTTAATCAAATTCATATAGCTGGTCAATATCAGAGTTAGCACTCAAAAGCAGTTGTTCTTTTAGACTAGGGTTCTTTGTACTACACCATACTTAAGGAATCTGTTAAGTCATATTTCCCTCTTTGTTAGTTTGCCCTTAGAAAATTAGGGAGATTCAGCTCAATTGCTGTGGTTTCAGCTGCATTCTTTGGCCTGATCTAATATGGGGAAATAAAACTTATTTCCACGAGTTTCTGCTCAGTTACTAATGTCGAGTCCTGAAATTAGACAGTGAATTAGAATGATTTACACTGTTTGGAATATTATCCTCGTGATGATGGGCCTGGCTATTTTTACTTTCCCTATATCTGTGCTAATTTATTTTTGCATTTATGGGAGTTTTATAGCACGTTTCCATTGAAGTGCTCCATGGATCTCAGAAGGAGAACATGCAATTTTGAAATGCACAGATAATCCCCAAACCCCATTTCAGCTATTAGTTTCAACCTTCTTCCCTACCCAGCCTTCTACCAGGATGGATAATGAGGAAAGAAAGAAGCATTCTTTGCTTTCTTGAGAGACATATTGGCATAACTATGTTCCCTCCAGAGGGATCTCTCCTACCTTGGTTACTTACTAGTGGGTTAGCCTTAGGAAATTCACTTAACCTCTCAGTGGAGTGGAATGAGATATGAATTTTTAATTAGAGGATTTAGGTTCAAATCCCAAGTTTTCTTTTTACTCCCTTTGGGGCCTTAGTTGAGTCATTAATATTTCTGGGTCCTTGATATCCTCATCTTCAAAAAGATGTGGTTGGACTAGGTAAATGTCAGAGGTCCTTTTCAGGCATACATCTATGATCAAATAAATCTCTCAGATACAATTTCCTCACCTATACATGAGAACAACAATCCTATAGCATAATTGTTATCTCACAGAGTTGTTGTAACAATCAAGATAGTATATATAAAATGGTTTGCATAACAAAAAATTATATAAATATTCTTGTTGATGATATCAATAGTAATAATGTAATAATAATTTTGTGGTTGTTCAGTCATTTCAGTTGTGTGTAATTCTTTGTAACCCCATTTGGGGGCTTTCTTGGCAAAGATACCGGAGTGGTTCATCATTTCATTCTTCAGCTTATTTCTTAGATGAGAAAACTGAGGCAAACCAATCCAAACCTTGCCCAGCGTTAAGCAACTTAACCAGGATCACACAGCTAGTAAGTGTCTGAGTCTGGGTTTGAATTTAGGTCTTCCTGACTCCAGGTCCAGCACTCTATCCACTGTACCACCTAGCTGCCCCAATAATGAGAATGGCAGGCCCCAGTATGCTTACAGTGAATCTACAGATGATTTATACTCCAATACTTTTATTTAACTATAAAATAATACTTTTATGCAGTTATGAAAGTTTTCCAATCATTAAATATATAGAAAATGAATAGTACTTGTTTCCCCAATGTTTGAATTCCATCCAAGTTATGATGATGTTAAATTACTATCCAGTGTTTGTTATTTGTCTGAACAGAGCTTAAAAATCCTAAAAGTATTTAAGAGTTTGAGGGGGAATAAAAGAAATTCATGAACTATTATTCTCCCTATACTTTAGGTGTGACCATATTATAAAAATCTATATCATCCCTAATCAAAATTATTTGAAAATTTTTCCGTAAAGAAATGTCTAGCTTCTCACTTTCCAAATACATTCTTCACAAATACCATTGCATGAAAAGTTTCCCCATAATGAATCTATTCTTCTTTCTTAGCAGGTGGTCCAAGAAATAGTCCTTTGTTATCTCTATGCTGCTTTTGTACCATCTATCACCAAAGAATGAGCCTACTGCAGACTGAAGAATTTTTCAATAAGTCCCTAATACAATAATTGTGTGGGACATATGTATCTCTTAAGATAGGAGTTTTCTATTCATAAAATGTCTCCTTGTAGTTAACTAGAGCAGTATATTTATTTTCAAGGGCCATCTCTGGACTGAGATGCACTACCCCATCATCTGTATACACAGATATTTCAATATTCTCTGCTTTATATAAACACAAAAATACAGTCATTATAACTGGAACAAGATCTCAGAACATCTCTCTTTCTTTTTTTTTTTCCTTTTCCACCCACATAGATTGAATCCCCAAGATTGTGTGTCTGCCATTTTCTACTTTTGAGTGGGCAATCTATTGAAAACTAAACCATACACAATTTATTCTAATCTATCCACATTTGACAATTCTTGCCACTGGGCAGGGAAAACAACAACAACAACAACAACAAACAAAACAAAACAAAAGGTTGGTCTGATATGAGCATTATTTCCATTTAAGAAATGGAGGGGATAAAAAAGAAAACTTAACTTGAACAACTAGAAAGTTCTAAGAAGAGAACTTTTGACTTTCCTTATACAGCACATACCTAATTCCTACCCACATCCTTCTAAAATATATATTCCAGGTTTTCAGTACTTAATGGTGCATGAGGTCTCCTTCATAAGTTTGGAGTCTCTAAATCTTAGTTCATGAGCCCTGACCTGAGTTTAAGCTCAAAAATCAGTCAAAATGCCTACTTAGTTCAAAATAAATGTCATGGCATAAATGGGTAGGGGGTTTGGGATAGGAATAGGGGTTTGTGGTCCTTAGGAATTCCTCTTTAAAGAATTACACCCTCTTGCACACAAAAGCAATTAGAATAAGATAGTAGTTTATTTCAGGACTGAGGAAGGGAAGGGAAAGGATGAGAGAAATCCTTAGAGTTCTCCTGGGGAGAAGGCATGGCATAGAGCGTGGCTCTGAAATACCAATCTCCCCATGCAGGAGACAGGCAGGTACTTTTATAGAGGACTGATGGTGGTGACTATCTGACTGGAAAGGTCCCTTAGTGAGGGAGGATCATGCCCCACTGGTGGTGGCCAGAGGAGTTGGGTGAGGGGTGGCTACAGATCTCTCAAGCCATCTCCTTAGGACACAAAGGCAGCAGCCACACCCAGACTTATCTCCCCAAGGTTGAGGGAGACTAGAATAAAGGGTGGAGGTGCCAAAGCTAGTTCAGTCAGATCTGTTGCCACTTATCTCTTTAGGTGTGTCAATCCTTTGGATTAGTTTCTCTAGGAGAAGTTTCCTTGATGTGCGCTAGAGAACTTCTGTGGTGCTCTGGGCCCATAACATAAAGATACTTTATTAAATAGTGCAGTAATACAAAATACTTAGCATTCACCAATAACTCTTGAAATAATTTCCATACAAATGTAAACATCCTCAGAGTTTAGCTATGTAGGAATCATAAGTGATATAGCACAGCATAGCTTCAGCCTTCCATTAACTAGTACAACTACTACTTCACTCTACCCCCCTCCCCCCATGGCAATATTTACCTACTTTGGAGAGAAACTTACTCTCCTGGCCACTTTTCTTATAGGCATCTAGTTTCAGCTAATGAGAAAAATGTATGCAAAAAATAAAACAAAATAAAACAATCAATGACTTCAAAAATGTCATCTTTCCAAGGACAGTTTACTAGAAAATCTTGTCAAACTTGGAAAGAGATGAATATCCCTCAAAGAGTCTATCTCCTACAGCCTTGGTAGGGAGAAGACATTCCCCAGGAGATGCATACCAAAGCTACTGGATACAGCAGGTGGCTATATATATGTCTAGAAGAGTGTATAACAGGTGGTGCAAGCTGGTAGAAAATTTCTAGGCAAGGTATCTAGGGAAAAAAATATGCCCCCACTCCACAGAAAAATCATTCCTTTTCCCAGAGAGACATTTTGTCTCCTCCTTGAATTTTGTCATTCTAATATTGCTGTGACCTCAAGATAGTTGCAGCCCTACTTATATGTTCAAAACCATCAGAATCAATAAATCAATTAAGTGTAGGTTACACACCTACCATCTATCAGACATTGTACTCAAATATGGGGATGCAAAAAAAAGTTTGATAACCCCTAATTTTAAGGACTTCACTAAACCACCAATGAAGGTCATATAGGCCACATAAAACTGAAAGTGAATGTCGGGGGCAGCTAGGTGGCCCAGTGGATAAAGCACTGGTCCTGGTTTTGGTCCTGGATTCAGCTGGAACTGAGTTCAAATCCAGCCTCAGACACTTGACACTTACTAGCTGTGTGACCTCAGGCAAGTCACTTAACCTTCATTGCCCCACAAAAATACAAAAAAAAAAAAAAAAAAAAAAAAAGGGAATGTCACTGGAAAAGTGTTTCAGGCAGCATTTAATAGAATGGAGGAATCTTAGAGAATGCATTCCTTAAAGAAAATCAAATAGAGAGAAGGCTTCTGGTGGGAAAAAGACATCAGAATGATGTCAAATTGTGTCAGATGAATCAAATATACTGAGACTGGGGGAAAGAAAGAATTGCAAGTGTTGTTCTTTGAATAGAAAAGATTCTTCCATAGCTTGAGAGCAATTGAATGAATATGGGAGGGGTAGTTGATTATCATTTCTTAGAGTCTTTACTTGGAGACAAGAAACTAGCAAATTGTGGTTGTGTGCTGAAAAGGAGTACATATATAAACTAGCCTCTTTGATTTTTATTCAGAACTCCTTTTTTTTTCTTTTTTCTTTTTTTTTTTTCTGGGCAATGAGGGTTAAGTGACTTGCCAAGTAACACAGTTAGTAAGTGCCAAGTATCTGAGGCCACATTTGAACTCAGGTCCTCCTGAATCCTGGGCTGGTGCTTTATCCACTGCAATGCCACCTAGCTGCCCCCCAAACTAGCTTCTTTGAAAAGAGTATAACAACATGCTAGATGAGTAAAAGGGACATTTTGAGCTATTATGAGAAGAGTAAATCATTTTTAAAATAATTATATTAATTTCATTAAATATTTCTCAATTACATATAAAAATGAATCATCTTTTTTTCTAAATTTTGAATTCCACATTGTTTCTCCTCCCCCAACCCCTCCACGAGAAAGTAACCAATTATACATGTAAAGTCATTTAATACATATTTCCATATTATTTCTGTTGCAAAAGAAAATACAAACAAAATAAAATAATAAAAGTCAGTCTAAAAAGTATGCTTCAATCTGAGTTCATCAGAGTTCATCAGTTCTCTCTCTGGATGTGGGTAGCATCTTCCATCATGGGTCCTTTGGAATTGTCTTGGATTATTGTCTTGATCAGAGTGGCTAAATCTTACACAGTTGATCATGTTTACACTGTAAGAGCACATAATTTTAGAAGGAGAGGGAAAGGCTGGGAGGCCCGCTTTTGGCACTCTTTTCCCTTTCCCTGTGCCATCACCATGGTGTAGGGTGCCTATCTAGGGGTATTTTGGTTATGGTGCATGTCTGCGTAGATTAATACTCTTATTAAGCCAGTACCAGTGTGGGAACTAGCAATGATGATAGATGTGAAAGCAACTTTCTTTTAATCCTGCTTATATCAATCAGGTTAGTTTAACTTGTCTCTACTTCCCAGGGGTACTAGAGAATGGAGAATTAGAAAAAAAATTTCTCTCTGGCTGATGATATGGAGTTTTTAACTATGACCTTCCAGAAAGGTAAAGAAAAAATAGCAGAGGGCCAGGTGATGGCTAATTCGGGAAACAGCCTCTCTAATGTGTCCTTTAAAATATTGTGGGACTAGCTGGGATTTCTAAAAATATTGCTACTTATAAATTAAAGATTATTGCACCAGTTTGGGCAATAAGCATCTATTATTAATTAAAAGCACATATTACTAAAATATCGACTACTAAAGTATTTGATTGACTTCCCCACTAGTTACAGGCCGCACAGGCATAAATAATTACATACCCAGCACATTTTGTGGAGCACAAGAGGGTGCATGGTGAGTTCAAGAGAGTCCCCGGAGCAAGAGAGAAAGCCTCCTGCCATACAGTCCCTTTCCTCTTTTGAGGGGGACTCGCTATTCAAAGCAAATTGGCTACAATCATTCAATCCCATTGGTTGCCATAACCTGAGGGTGTTCCATATTAAAATGAACTATAGCCAGTGTGATGACAGGAGTCTATGTAAAGGCAGACCCCCCTGAGGGCAAAGGCTCACTCAAATAGGTGTGGTTTTAATCTCTACTTCACTGACCTAGACACAAGCTAGTTTTATCTCTAATGCACCTTTGGGCTGGCTCTGAAAGAGACCAGCCAGAGTTACTGAACTAAACTTTTGAATGTGTGTGTATATGTGGGGGGGGGGGGAGGGAGGGGCAAAAACCCATTACTAATAATTTAATATTTTTTTTTCTCACCCTAACATTGCATAATGCCTTCTAATAGTTTACATTTAGGTACTATTTTGTTTTTCTCCTTTCTTTGAACAACTCAAAAAATACCAAAGACGACAATAAGTTTTTATTCTTATTCAGAGGTAAAGACCTTTGATCTTCCAAAATCTGACCCCACCCTATGTATAGGAAAACATGCTGAAAGGCTACACAGTGTAATATATATTATTCTATAATAAAGCCCTGAATTAAAATTCAAATTCATTTGACATATTTCCAGGTACAAGTAACTTAATTTACTACTCAGAGATAAATCTTTAAAATGAGAACAATAAGATAGACCTAAAACCATATATTATCTACTTCACAGAGATTCAAAAGAAATAATGCATGCAAAATACTTTGAAGAATTGATAGTACTATCTAAATATCTGATGAGAGGCAGCAGACCATAAAGAATAGAGATCTGGTCTCTGAGTCAAGAAGACCTCAAGTCTCATCTGTAACACTTACTGGTGAAATGTCCTTGGACATTTCTTCATCAGGGATCCCTTTACCAAGGAAATGATGGGAACAGGTATGTGTGTGTGTGTGTGTGTGTGTGTGTGTGTGTGTGTGTGTGTGTGTTGAGGTGTGTGTGTGTGACAAAGACAGAGAGACAGACACAGACAGACAGAAAGACAGAGAGAGAGAAATGGACAGATAGATAATGGATAGAGAGATGATAGATAAATAGATGAATGGATTGATAGATAATACATAGATAGGAAGTTAGATAGAGAGATAGAATGAATATGAATACATGGATCACCTGTATTTGATGGAGGTGCCTTATTATCCAAAAGTATTTTTTATGAAACCCTGGGTTAATAGGAGCAAAGTGTCCTTCAATTGAACTCCAAAATGAATCCAGATAGCTAGCAGATGAAAGCCCTTACCTAGTGACTTTTTTTCCTCAGGATAGTCCTTATCTTATGGGGACATCTAGGCATCCTCATCCTGGCCAAACCCTTTTTTGGAATCCTGTAATCTTATCATTATGCTTCCATATTTCCTCCATAATTGTTATGCCTGAAATTGTTAAACTGTTTTGCTTCTGGATTGATTTTTGATTCATACTATTCAAGCTGATAACACTCTACAACCAATGGACAAAAACAACAACAACAACAACAACAAAAACCACCTTATATACCCTCAGAAAAAGGGAGTCCCTAGCTCCTTTCTTAGGATGGGGTCTCCACATGATCATCTTTCCTTGTTTCTTTGTTTGTTTGTTTGTTTGTTTGTTTGTTTCTTTCTTTCTTTCTTTCTTTCTTTCTTTCTTTCTTTCTTTCTTTCTCTCTTCCTTCTTCTTCTTCTTCTTCTCCTCCTCCTTCTTTTCAGGACAATGAGGGTTAAGTGACTTGCCCAGGGTCACACAACTAGTAAATGTTAAGTTTCTGAGACTGGGTTTGAACTCAGGTCTTCCTAAATCCAGAACCAGTGCTTTATCCACTGTGTCAACTAGCTGCCCCCGTTTTTTTCTTCTTGGGATAAAATAAATTGGTATTATGTTTTGTTTGTTTGTTTGTTTGTTTTCTGTCTCTCTGAACAGTTTTTTTCCTGTAGGAGAAATTGTGAAAAAAAATTTTCTGATTTGATCTGGTTTTGTCCTGTAGGAGACATGTTTCTGATCTGCTTTTTTTTTTGTAGGAGATGTTATAAAATTAATTTCTCTGATCTGTTTATTAATTAATTTTTGTAGGAGACAAGCAAATAAAAACTATATTTAATTTTCAACAATAGATATATAGACAATAGATCAATCGATCAATTGATAGATTGATGATAGACATAGAGAGAGAGATGGAAGGATGATAGATTAATATAAGACAAAAGTAAAAGAAAGTTAGTTATTCTTAGCATTACTTTTACAAACCAAGCCCCACTCATGACCAGTAAACACCTCCCACACTGGTTAGGCAGTTCCAATCACAGTTTTGTGGACCTCCCATGTTTTCTGTTTGTTTTGTTTTCCACCATAATGTGTTTTCTTAGGGGTCTCCATGCTTCACAAAATTCCATATCTTCCTTCTGTATAAGCAAAAATTAATTCTTCCAAGGCCAAATCCACCTATATATAGCACAAGGTATGCCACCTTTCCCACTGAAGGCTTCCTAGCCTGCTCCAGTACTCACTTCATTGTCTTTCTCCAAATTTCTCCAATGCTTACAATTTGGAAAGCACAATTTAAACATTTGTCTGCCTTATACTACATACTTTGCATGTCTCAACTTTCATTTCTCCCAGACCATAAAAAACTTGAGAGCAAGGAAGATGTTTTATATCTCTTTGTAGCCTCCTCAGCACCTAGTTCCATTATACTTGATAAATACTCATCCAATTGGTCCAAGGATAAATATTGTTCCATCGTTTCTTACTGCCACCTACCAAAATGAAGGGAAGTTCAGGGAGGGACAAGAGAGGAAGGAAAAAGAAAAGAGAAGGGAAAGGCAAGGGAAGGAATGAGAAGGGATAAGGGGAAGAGAAAGAAGAGAATGCAATAAGCATGTATATAATGTTATGAGGTAGGACTGAGAATCAGGGTGCCACCCCCCTGGTGAGAAAAACATTATGAGAACCAGGGCAGTTCCACCCTGAGGAGAGAGCATGTGACTATCATCCTGAAGTTACATCTACTCATAGAACCACCTATAAGTAATGTCAATCAATGCTACCAGCCAATTAGCTTGGAGCTGTGTGTGGGAAATGCCCCCTCTTGCAGTCTGCAGGGAGCTTCTGCTCAGAGAGTACAGGGGATTTTTCTTTCTGTTGGAGGGTGTAGTAGAAGCAGCTACAGGCGCAAGGAACTAGGGGTCTTTCTTTCTGAGCTCCACATGTTCTCTTTACAAACCTCTATTATATTTTAATAAATGCTTAATGCCCCAAAGACTGGTGCTATGAATTTCTAATTTAAGGAGACCACTTATTAGATTTTTAGACATGACAGATTTTAAACATCATAGGACTCTTGAAGTTTGACCTGGCCAGCAGACATGGGTCTTCTCCTTGAGACACACCTTGAAGAAGGAGAGATGGGCATGGCTGCTGCCTTGGTGGTGTGAGGGGGATGGAGATAGCTAGAGAGATTGGATCAACCTCTTGCCCAACTTTCCCCAGTCACCACCAGTGGGCGACAATCCTCCCTTGGGTGCACCCCCAATAAGGGAACTTTCCACAGTCAGATTTTCACCTTACCAGACCACCATTAGTCCTCTATAAAAGTATTTGCCTATCTCCTGCTTGAGGAGACAGTTATCTCAGAGAACCAAGTCTGTGCCATGCCTTCTCCCCGTGAGAAATCCAAGGATTTCTCTCTTGGTTTCTTTTTTCTAGCATCCAAATAAAATATTATTTTCTTCTAATTGGATTTGTGTGTGAGAGGGTGTAATTCTTTAAAGAGGAATAGCTAAGAACCCTTAACCCTAACCCTCACCAATTTCCCCCATAACATAATTGGTGCCCAGCATTGCAGGGTACATTAAATTCCTCTTTCCTCTCTACACAAATACCACAGGGATTTTTTCCTCCCTTTCAGCTTTTTCCCCCCCTCTTTCTCCCACCTGACTGGACCTCTCCTCTGAGTCACAGAGAGGTAGAAGTGGTCAGCTTTTGCACTCAAAAGTGACAGGCAGCCTGGGTCTCCCTCTCTTGCCAAAAGCTTGGCCAGACGTATAAACCACGCTTGGACCCTTAGACTCCATGTTTCTGGGTAAGAACTTTTGTGTTTGTATGTTTATCTCTTGCCAGGGCTTGGCTTTTTCATGAGACATGTAGCCAGCATCTCCCTCCCTTGAGAAAGCTCAGCCTAATGTCTGAATCATGTTTGGACCATCCATCAGATTTAATATCTCCTTAGACAGTACAATATCTGGGTACACCCATGGGGCAGAGAGGAAATGTTCTGAAAAGTTCAACTCTGGGGTGTATCCTAAGAAATTGGACTAAATTAGATCTTTCAAATTTTAAAAAGAAAGGCATGATCTATTATAGTAACACTGTTTGGCCAAAACATCAGTAGAAATCCCAAGAAAATTGGCCTTTACATGGAACTTTTAACTATAATACCATTTTGCAATTGGACCGGTTTTGAAGGCTTGAAGGGAAATAGACAGAAGTCCCATATGTACTAGCCTTTATGACCTTAAGCTGCCTGGCAAAACTAGCCAAGCCTCAGGAGGCTCTAGACAACGCCCCTTCTTTACAAGACCTTAATGATTTCTTAAATGACTTTGTCCTTCTGTTAGGAAATCACCACAAGAAATAAATGAACCTTTCTAACACACCCTCCTTCTCTGGGACTCCATCCCCTCAGGCTCCTTAGCCTCATTCACCCCTTCTTCCCCACCTCCTTCCTTCCCTATGGATCAACCTTTGTCATACCACTATATGTCTCAGACTCCTCTTTGAGACAAACTGATCTCAGAACCAATTTCCTGTGCCCTTCACAGCCAAGCTCCTGCCACACTTGGAATGGACTTCAGTACTCTTCTATTTGCCCCACATTGGGTGCCAATTATGTTTTGGGGGAAATTGGTGAAGCTTGGGGTTGGGGGATTTTAGGTATTCCTCTTTAAAGAATTACACCCTCTCAAAACTGGAAAACATTATGGCAAAAATTAGGTATAGACCAATATCTCCCACCATATATTAAAATAAAGTCAAAATGGGTACATTATTTACACATAAAGGATGATACCATAAACAAATTAAGTGAGTATGGAACTATTTAGCTGTCAGATTTATGGGCAGGGGAAGAGTTTAGGATCAAAGAAGATATAGAGAAAAAAATTAAATGTAAAATAGATCATTTTGGTTATATAAAATTAAAAAGCTTTTGCACAAACAAAACTAATGTATTAGAGATTACAAGGGAAGTAGAAAACTGGGAAAGAATTTTTGAAACACATATCTCTGATAAAGTCCTCATTCCTCAAATATATAGAGAACTGCATAAAATATATAAAAACACAAGTCATTCCCCAATTGATAAATGGTCAAAGGTTATGAACAGGCAATTTTCAGATGAAGAAATCAAAGGTATCTATAATATAAAAAAAATGCTCTAGATTATTTTTTTTTGGTAAGGCAATTGGGGTTAAGTGACTTGCTGAGGGTCACACAGATAGTAAGTGTCAAGTGTCTGAGGCTGGCTTTGAACTCAGATCCTCCTGAATCCAGAGCCAGTGCTCTATCCACTGCACCACCTAGCTGCCCCTCTAGATCATTATTGATCAGAGAAATGCAAATTAAAACTACTCTTGGCAAATATAACAAAAACGGATAAAACTGGATGTTGGAAAGGATGTGGGAAAGCAGGGACACTAATCCACTGTTGGAGTTATAAAAAGATCCAACCATTCTGGAAAGCAATTTGGAACTATGCCCAAAGGGCTACAGAACTGTGCATACCCTTTGATCCAGCAATATTAATGCGGGTTATATATTCCAAAGACATCCCTAAAAAGACAAAAGACATATTTTTACAGAAATATTCAAAGCAGCTCTTTTTGTGGTGGCTAAGAATTGGAAATCAGGGGAATGTCCATCAATTGGGGAATGGCTAAACAAGCTGTGGTATATGATGATGATAGAATATTATTGTGCTTTAAGAAATGACAAGCAGGATAACTTCAGAAAGGCCTGGAAAGACATGAATGAAATGTTGTATTGTAAAGTGAGCAGAACCAAGAGAACATTCTACACAGAGACTGCAATATTATTTGATGAAGAACTGTGAATCACTTGACTATTCACAACAGTGCAAATGATCCAAGAGGATCCCAAAGGACTTTTGATGAAACATAGTATCCACCTCCAAAGAAAGAAGTGAAATTGACAGAACACACTGAAGCAGGCTGTTTTTCACTTTCTTTAATTTTTTTTTTCCTTGTAGTCAATTTTCTTGTAAAAAATGACAAATATGGTGATGTTTTGCATAATCATACATGTATAACCCATATTTGATTGTTTGTCGCCTAGGGGTAGGGGGAATGAAGGATAATAATTGGAACCCAAAACTATAAATAAAAATGTTTATTATTTAAAGAAAAGAAGAATTATATCCTCTCACATACAAATCCAGTTAGAAGAAAATAATATTTTATTTGGATTCTAGAAAAAGGAAACCAAGAGGGAAATCCTTGGACTTCTTCTCATGGGGAGAAGGCATGGCACAGAGACTTGGTTCTCTGAGATACCTATCTCCTAGAACAGGAGACAGGCAAATATTTTATAGAGGACTGATGATGATCTGGTGGGGTGATCATCTGACTGTGAAAATTCTCTTATTTGAGGTGCACCCAAGGGAGGACTGTCCCCCACTGGTGGTGGCTGGGGGAAGTTGGGCAACAGGTAGCTCCAATCTGTCTAGCTGTCACCATCCCCCTCACACCACAAAGGCAGCAGCCATTCCCAATGGTCCTATCTCTCCTGCTTCAAGGCAGGTCTCAAGGAGAAGACCCATGTCAGCTGACCCTGTCAAACTTCAATAGTCCTACTCCATAAAAATAATGTCTACCCTGTGATAGCTACTGTGCTAAGTTCTTTTTACAAGTATCTCATTCGACAAAATGCTGAGATTAGTTATATGACAATCATGATTTTACTAGTAAGCATTGAGGCCAGAAGTGAATTCAGGTCTTCTTAATTTAAGACTCTTCCCTCTACCAACAAGAAATGAGCATACAATATCTGATATTTTAAGGTCTATTTTTTCCCTATCTGCCACTGAACTTGTCTTTTTTTTTTATTCCATTAAAAAAAATAAAAAAAAAACCCTTGATATTTGAAACACGTTCTTAATTCTGCATGCATAATTAAAATGTAAGTGGTAGTCATTTTCATTAGGGCTTTGTCAACCCAATTAAAATATTAATTTGTGTGGTAGTGCATTTGCAGGTCTTGCTCAGATTGAATTTGCAGGTGGATTTTTTTTTTTTTTTATTCACCTAATGATGTGGAAAACCATGAGCTTAATACAATCAGGAATGATGGAGGTCCATAAAAGGTAAATAAATTTACTGAAGCCATACATTTAAAAAAAAAGTAATAAACATTTTTATTTATATTTTGGTTTCCAATTTTTATCCTTCCTTCCCTCCCTCCTCTCCCCCATCCCTGAGGTGGCCAGCAATCAGATATGGATTATACATATATGATTATGTGAAACATTATCATGTTTGTCATTTTGTATGAAAAAAAAACTTGAATAAAAGAAAGAAATGAAAGTGAAAAATAGCCTGCTTCAGTCTCTTCCATCAATAACAGTTCTTTCTTTGGAGGTGGATAGTATGTTTCAACAGTCCTTTGGGATTGTCTTGGATTATTGAAGTCATATATTTTTGACCACACATATCCTGACTGTTTAAAGCCTTTTGGGGCTCTGTCACAAATGTAATTGGTGAAAGGAGGATGAAGCACTTAGCCAAACAAAGGAGGGAGAAATGATGGAATAGTTGGGACCATGATACACGTGTCCCCCCATTCATTAACATTTTACTCCTGCATGTTTTCTGACAGGTTGGTTTCACATTGTGATGACAGAACCTTAATGTGTGTAGAACTATGTCAGAGATTTGTGTCTCTTACTCAGTAGGGTTATATTGGCTATCTTCATTTCTTCAAAACATGGACACCAGGAAACAGGATTAGATGTAACCTGCTTGGCCCCAGTGGGCAGAAGTAGAAGAAGTGAATGCATGTTTAGGTATGAATTTAGGTTCTATGGACCCTGAGATCAAGATGTTTCCCCAAGATTTGAGCTACCCTAAATTGAAATGGCCTGTGTAAGAAGGTACTATTTTTTTCCTCACTGCAAGGAGATAAAATGCACCGTGGCTAGATTACCATACCTGGAGTTAGAAAGGCAAGAGTTCAAATATATCCAGACACTAACTGTGTGACCCTGAGCAAATCACTTAACCTTGTTTGCCTCAGTTTCTTCAACTAAAAAATGGGGATAATATCCAGTATCTATCTGGGTTCTTGTGAGGATCAAATGAGATATTTTTAAAATGCTCAGCATGGTGCCTGGCCCATTGTAGATACTATAAAAATGCTTATTCCTCTTCTCATTTAGCCTTTATTTGACCCAGTTTCCTCACCAGTAAAAGGAGGATCATAATACCACATATATCCCAAGTTTACTGTGATGATAAAATGAGATATTTTAAGATACTTTGCTTATAAAAAAACTATTAATGAAAACCATGATTGTCATAGTTATTACTCTTATGATTATAGCAGATGTTGATTGGTTCCTTGCCATGGCCAATGCAAAGTATATGCAGGTATGTTAAGGGCTAAAATTCTAGCTAAACTGTCTAAACTATTTAATGAGTGGTTGCCAATAAATTATAAGCTTTAGCAAGAGTTAGACTTTTAAGAATTTATTAAGGAGAATAAGAATTTGGTAAAGAGAGAGAAAGGCCTACATTCATCTATCTATTAAAGGGAGAGAGCATTTCTAGCTCCACTTTCCACCAGCGTCCTCAGGAAAGAGAGCCAGACAGAGCGCCAGTCTCTTCCTTCCTCCTCCCACTACCCAACGTCACTTCCTGATGCCAAAGAAAAGACTCCTGGTCTTACCCTCAAAGACCTTTGCTTCATGGGTGGAACTCTTCTACAGTAAGTCTCCAGCAGGTGGCGTTATTCCAATCCTTACAGTTCCCCACTTTGTTTCCTCAAGAAACGGTACGTTTCCTTGATGAAATAGTCAAAAATAACAGAATATAATAACTTATGCTAACTAACAATATGTTAATAACAATATAGAAAAGGGAGAGAGGAAAGTTTTGTCCAGAGGGGTGATTTTTTGTCCTCATGAACCGACGCTTTGACATTGGTCTTGCAAAGGGAGGGCCTCTGCAGAGAATACATGTTACAGATGGTATATATTATAACAGAAAGAGAAAAGAGAAAAAAAACAACAAAAACAAAACAAAACTGTTCATTTAAAGTCTCTGAAAGTCTTTTCTCAGATGTCCTCTAGGTGTAGTCGTGGAATGGAGGTTAAAGGGAGAGCACATTTCTAGCCCTGCTCTCCACCAGTGTCCTTAGGAAAGAGAGCCAGACAGAGCGCTAGTCTCTTCCTTCTTCCTCCTACTACCCAACGTCACTTCCTGATGCCAAAGAAAAGACTCCTGGTCTTGCCCTCAAAGACCTTCGCTTCATGGGCAGAACTCTTCTACAGTAAGTCTCCAGCAGGTGGCGTCATTCCAATCGTTACAGGTATAAATGTCCAATATAGGTATATGTGATGATAAATAAATACATTCTGAGGTCCCTTCTAATAGTAAGCTTGTCAAACTCTATTCTCTGTCCACTCCAAATGGTTGGACAAACATGGCTATTTTAAACTACAGATGCCACACCTGGATGGTTTAAATGAGGCATCTCCCATTCATCCAGATTTTTGACATATGATTCCACATCACTTAACCTCCTATGAAATTGATTAAGGTTCTGCCCACTCCCGCAGTTAATTGTGTGGTTGGGCTTTTTTGGCTGTCGAATGAGGATGCTTGCTGGAGAGCTGTTGTCATATTTCCAGAGAATGGGAGATTGTCCAACAGGTGATGAGAAATGAACCAACTATTTATTTGAGCCATAGCAGTAAGCATTTAGCATTTGAAGGACCATTGCCTCATCGTTAAAAGCCTAAGCACTCTACGAGGAAACTGGTAAAATTTGGCTACAAGTAATGGTAAAGTTGGGTAAACACCATGAGATTAGGGCCAGATTTGCATTGAGTCAGAATGTCTTTCAGACCAATCATTTCAAGACCTACCCAAATCAAGAATATCACCCTGTCCCTGGCCTATTGGCTAAAGTCCCACATTCCTTAAACAAGTTAAATATTATTAAGGAAGGGTTAGGAAGGGAAAAGGAAAGGGAAAGGGAAGGGAAGGGGAGGGGAGGAGAGGGGAGGAGAGGGGAGGGGAGGGAAGGGAAGGGGAGGGGAGGGGAGGGGAGGGGAGGGGAGGCGAGGGAAGGGGAGGCGAGGGAAGGGAAGGGAAGGGAAGGGAAGGGAAGGGGAAGGGGAAGGGGAAGGGGAAGGGGAAGGGGAAGGGGAAGGGGAAGGGGAAGGGGAAGGGGAAGGGGAAGGGGAAGGGGAAGGGGAAGGGGAAGGGGAAGGGGAAGAAAGGAAAAGCTAAAGACATTCATTCCATAAAGAGAACTAAGACTGAAAAAGTCAAACTTGACTAAGAGAAGAAGTTTGGGGACTAAAATTGATATTAACTTGTAATGAAATCATACCAGTCATACAATTAGCATTATTAAGTACCTACTGTGTACAAGTCTATTATAGGCATGTTTTGTTTTTGTATGTGTGCTTATTGTGAAAACTCTGAGTATTTTTTTTTAAGAGGGTCTAGGGGGCAGCTAGGTGGTGCAGTGGATAAAGGACCAGCCCTGGATTCAGAAGGACCTGAATTCAAATCTGGCCTCAGACACTTGACCCTTACTAGCTGTGTGACCCTGGGCAAGTCACTTAACCCTAATTCTCCCAAGGGGGGATGGGGGGAGGGGCTGTGAACTCAAAAAGCATAATCCAAATGGAAGAGATAATATGCAAAAACTATATAGATACAAGACATATCAAATATAAATTGGAGAAAATCTCAGGTGACAGGAGTGGGTATGGGAAAGGCTTCATACAGAAAATGGGATATGAACTGACCTTAGGTCTTGGGGAGGCAAAGCCAAATTAAAATACTCACTACCCTCAAAAGGCTGACATTCTACAAGGGGAAAGAATTAGCATATACATCAGTTCATAAACATTAGAAGATTGCTATTGCTGTTTTCCCCCTGTCAATACATAAATGACTGGGAGGTTAGGAAAGGGTTCATGCAGAAAGTGGCACTTGAATTGAGTCTTGAAGAAAAGCAGAGATTCTGAGAAATAGTGGCGAAGGAGGTCACACCAGGCATGAGAATCAGTCAGTGCCAAGGTATGGGGATGGGATATAAGTGATAGGTATAGGTGTTAAAGAAACACATTTTTGTCAAAGAAACACATTTATTTTTTTCCTTCTTCTGAAAGTCAGTGTGGTGAAATTGACTGAGAACTGAGTTGGCAGAAATGTGAGTTTTAGTATTCTTCTGATATTTACTAGATATTTCTCCAAGAACAAGACATTGAATTCTCTGAGCCTCATTTTTTTATCTGTAAAATGACTTCCTGTCTCTGAACCTGTCTTCTATACTTCAAAAACATGCTTCAGTTATTATCTCATCATAGAACTTTCCTCTGTCCTCTGGGCCTGCTCAACTTGGAATATTCAACCAACCCTGCTGCCTAGGTGACACAGTATATTGTAAGCTGGGTTTGAAGTCTGGAAGACCTGAGTGCAAGTCAGGCTGTGGGCACCTGTGTGACTTTGAGTAAGACACTTAACCTCTATATACCTTAGTTTCTTAACTGTAAAATGGGGTTGATAATAGCACCTACCTCAAAGGATTATTGTGAGGATAAAATGAGTTCATTTTTATAAAGTTTTTAGCACAGTGAGTGTCACATAATAGGTACTTAATAAATGTTTCTTTCTTCTACATGCCACCCCCCAACCTAGAATATCTTTCTAGAACATCCAGCCTTTTCTTCCTTCGGTGAATTCCTCTTGGGATGGAAGCCCAACACCTGACTTAACAGGCTTCAGAATCATGATAGGTACCCTCAGTGTCCCCATTGAACCCTTTTCCTTTTATGTGTTGCCTTCCTCCATTAGATTATAAACTCATTGTAGTCAGGCACTGTCTTTCCCTACATTAGTATGTGTATCCTTAGCACTTAGCCCAATGGCTAGCACATACATAGTAAGTGCTTAATAATGCTTTTTGATTACATTCAAAATAATGTCTCTGGTGCCTGTTATATAGAATTACTAAAAAGATGGAATGAGATATTCTTCATCAAGTATTGTGTGAAGTTTAAAAAATAATACAAATTTCACTTATTTTTATTATTATTATTATTCTTTCCTGACTTTGTCAAGACTCTATTGGGCTCCACTCTCATTTCCCAGTCCCTTACAATTGATGGTGCATTCCCAAAGGCTATTGCTCCAATTTGGGTATGTGACAGTAAGAATTCTGTTTACAGATGGGTTGAACTGGGCAGTCAATGAGGTCCCTCCCATCTTTCAGATTCTTTGAAATATCCAAGCTATCTAGTTTTGCATATGAAAAAGATAGGAAGCCATGCCAAATAATCATGAGAAAAGACCGACTGGGACTAGAAATAGTTATAACTAACCTTGATGTTTTATCCCCAGATATGAGAGCCAAGAAATAATTGACAGCAGCCCCAAGAGACTACTTAGCTTTTAGAGAATTGCATGTCTCTTTCTTTTGTAGCATGTATACATAGATTATTTGGAACTAATTCCCCTTATTTTACCTTTGTCAAATGGATGAGTAGTTCAACTTCCATCACAACATGAAGGAAAGGAAATCTTGTAGACAGGGTAAAAACAATTTACACTCAGTGACACCTGAGAGAGGAAAAGCAAATTGACTCTAAGGCATCCAGACGACAGCCTGGGAGATTGGGATAGAGTATGATTGAAGATGAAAATCTCCAAATATTGTTTGTTTTATCCATGTGAAGCCTGGAAGGGGTTGAGAGTGAAGGTGGTTAGGTGAAATGTTGCTCGTCTTCAAGTATTTGAAAAGCTAGTTGGAAAAGAGATGAGATTGTGTGTGTGTGTGTGTGTGTGTGTATGCACGTGTGTGTGTTTGTGTGTGCTCAGCTCAAGAAGGCAGAACCAGGAATGATGGGTAGAAGTTTAAAAAAATTATTATTTAATTCCAGAGGATGGGGAAACTCCAGTACCTATGTGGCACAGTAAATAGTGCTGGGGGTTTGAAATCATTAAGATGTGAGCTCCAATTCTTTCTCATATATTTCCTTGCTTTGTGATCTGGGACATTCTCTTAGGGCTCTTGGTCACAGTTAGTTTATCTATAACATGAAAGAGTTGAACTCAGTGGCCTTAAAAAATAATTCCAGTTCTAAATTTGTTAGCCTGTGAATGGCTTAACAAGCTTTAAAAAAGTGTGAGGGGCTCCTCATTTCTTCTTTTAAGCTAGTATAATAATAGGGATCCTTTGGGGATATAAGTTGGATTGAATGGCTCCTGTGGTCACCCCTAATTCTGAAATTATTCTTCTGTGACTTGGTCATAGGTCATAGCCTCTCTATTTTCTGCCTCTGTATCCTTAGACAAGTGAGTTAACCTTCTTCACCTTTTTTTGTTTTTTGTTTTTTAATCAGTGAAATGAGGGCAATATTACTTGTCTTTCCTCCTTAATATGGTAAGGGGAAGATAAAAACAAATGCCATGAGGTGTGTGGGTGGGCCCATCCTCCCTGTCTGCCTCTCCACTGGTCCCTTTCATCACCCCCTAGGGAATTCCTCTTCAATGAAAAGCAAACTCTCATGGATCTTGGCCTTTTCTAGCTTGGTCTTTCCCTGCTCTGTGAATCTAAACAAATCTTACTTTTTTCTGAGTAGCAAACAACTTCTGCCCCTTAACCAATTCATGGAGAATAGAGGAAAAGGCCAATACTCCTTGTTCCCAAGGCTATTTTTCTAATAGACTTTCTTCTTTTCTAAGATTTTTTTTTGTGTGTGTGTGTGTGAGGAAACTGGGGTTGTGACTTGCCCAGAGTCACACAGCTAGTAAGTGTCAAGGGTCTGAGGCTGCATTTGAACTCAGGTCCTTCTGAATTCAGGGCTGGTGCTCTATCCACTGTGCCACCTAGCTGCCCCATAGCCTTTCTTCTTTTAAAGTTCCTATGACACTCAGGTAGGACCCCTTCCTTGTCAATTACTGGTCGCCTGGATATTGTCCCTTCCTCAGTGACATTGACACCTGACTCAGCATCCTCCTTTCTCACCTATCCCATTTCACCATCTTTGGTGGCATTGATGGACAGTTTGAGCAATTCTGTAACCCTCACATTTGAACTAAATGGATCTCTTGCTATTTCCTGAGCATGCTTGAGGCCCTCAGTTTGTTCTGCTATAAAATGAGAGCTTTGAGCTAGATAACTTCTAAAGTCCCTTCTCACTTTAAATCTATGCCATGATCCAATGAACGTCTGAAAGTAAAGGTGCTATGAGAACTTTAAGGACACAGGCATAACTTTCCAATAGGCTCTTCAGAGAAGGCTTCCCAAAGTGGGTGGCAGACCAGTGAGGTGCTGGAGGAAAGGATGGCTTTCCTCAAGGCAGAGATGGGATGATGGAACAAAGGAACAGAGTTGTAGGAGAGTCAAAGGAGAAGAGACATAGAGGATAATCTACTTTACCAGAAACATGGAGGATGTAAAGGGGAAGGATGTGAGTCAATCCTGATTTGAGTTCTATTTGGAGTTAGATAGACCTTGAATTCTAGGACAAATATGGATAGGTTTTGTTCCTGTTTTGGGGTTTTTTTGGTGGCCTTGGAGAGACACTAAGGATTTACAAAAAGAGGTATGGGGATGGTATTAATGTTAGTGTTTCTTCAGACATATCCATGAGTACTTTGAGTAATATGTGTTACTCGGTTTGGAGCCCTAACGTCACTGAGTCAACAAAAGCAGTGTAATGATTGGAATGACGCCACCTACTGGAGACTTGCTGTGGAGAGCTCCACCATGAGGAAAATGCCTCAGAGGCATTGTGGCTTTTCCTTGGCGTCAGGAAATGACGTTTGCTCATGGGTGCTGTCTATCAAGTCTACCAGCCAATCAACTGGAGGAGCCTCCTATGGTCTGGGAGGAGACAGGAAGGAGGAAAGGGAGCCTGAGCAGAGAGCGCGGGAATCAAAAGTGTTCTGAATTCACTCAGAGTAATAGTATCAGTTCAGAGGTTACATAGGATTTCTATGCTATTACATATACATCTTGAAATTAATGGTATGGGTTTATTTTCATAGAGATTTTCATACATTTGAGATTGTGTTTTATACTTAGTTTCTAAAACAAGGAGAATATTTGTAAAAGCTTTTTATAGTCATGTGATCAAGTTTATATTTTATAATAGTCTTATTAATATTAAGTTCATATTCATTTAGATTTCCTTAGTTTGAATTTCATTGTCTTTTATTGTTCCATGTGTATTTTCTTCTATTCATTTGTCTATCTAATTTTGAAACATTGCAAGATGGTTTTGATTTCATAATACAATGTTAATTCTAGGAGTATTGTGCTCCCATATTCTGAGTTGTTTGTTTTTGTTATTTTTTCTCAACTGATTATTTGATCAAACTCTTTGAAGCATTTCCCTGGCAAATTGGTTGCCATGGCAAGTGTAAAGAAGTATTATTTTTGATAAGCATATTAAAAAAAAAAAAAGAGGGGAACATTTGTAAAAGTTTTCTTTTTTCAAAAAAAAGTTTTCTTTGAGATTCTGTTGTGCTTTAACTTGTATTTAAATATGTTCTGATTTTTCACAAAAGTAACTGTATACTAAGTAAAAAAAAAGGGGGTATTATTTGAAATTGTTGCATAATTATATATTGTGTTCTGAGTCAAGATGTATTCACATTTTTTGTGATCATTTATTATCCTCAATTTTTAAATCCATATGAGACTTGGATTATGGGAACTTATCATTTAAGACATTAATTGCCTTTATTCTGAGTTATCAGACGCCAGTTGGCCAAGATGCCATCCAATCACAAGAGGAATACATGCAAGAGCAGACACTGAACTGTCACATGAAGGGAGACATGCATGAAGTCAAGGTATGGCCGAGGGAACGGCTTTTGACAAATGTTCAGGTTGGATTCTCTTGGTTTAATATTTTATTTTATTTTTCCCCACAATATTGTACAGATGGCTGGAAGTATTCATCCCACCCATCTCACTTCTACACCTGGCTTCTATGCTCCCTCCTATATGCCTGATGCCATGGACATCTCAATCCCATGCATCTGATTAAGTCTGACTCAGTTTCCTCCAATATGTTCGGTGGTATGGACATATATTCCATCCACCTATTTTAAGCCTGGCATACTGCATGGACAGTACATATTGCTCAAGTGTAGGAATGCTCATATCCCATCATTTCTCTGTTCTTTTATGCTAACCCCCATAATTATCTCAGGTGTCATGATAAATACAGTGTTGAATTTGGCCTTGACACCTGTTACCAATTATATTATATTTTTTAATTTCTCATAATGGCATGAGGATA
The DNA here is from genome assembly GCF_019393635.1 of Dromiciops gliroides. Taxonomy (NCBI): domain Eukaryota; kingdom Metazoa; phylum Chordata; class Mammalia; order Microbiotheria; family Microbiotheriidae; genus Dromiciops; species Dromiciops gliroides. The sequence continues at coordinate 671,755,931 of NC_057862.1, forward strand.
ATTAGGCAGATGATGCAAAAAGTGATAAAACAAAGATAAAAATTATTTTTATTAATTAATATTGCAGCAATTGTCTTCTCAATTACCCTCCATAAGGGGGGACTATAGTAATATTATAATTTTAAAGAATGTTTCAATTTTTGTTTTATTATATGTTTCATGTGTAACAACTAAGATTATGAATTCCCTTAGACATGTTTTTGAGAACTTTCATTGTTTGATTTGGTTATTGACAAAGCTATTTTAAAGTTGTGTTAAGCTCAATTTTGTAGGAAATTTCCTGGCTGATTACCAGTATCCACACATCAACCCCTGAAAAGACTTCCATTCCACGACTACACCTAGAGGACATCTGAGAAAAGACTTTCAGAGACTTTAAATGAACAGTTTTGATTTGTTGTTTTTGTTGTTTTTTTCTCTTTCTGTTATAATATACACCATCTGTAACATGTATTCTCTGCAGAGGCCCTCCCTTTGCAAGACTAATGTCAAAGTGTCGGTTCATGAGGACAAAAAAAATCGCCCCTCTGGACAAAACTTTCCTCTCTTCCTTTTCTATATTGTTGTTCACATATTATTAGTTAACAATAGTTATTATATTCTTTTTACTGTTCCGTCAAGGAAACATTTTGTTTCTTGAGGAACAACAGGGGGGACTGTAATGATTGGAATAACGCCACCTGCTGGATACTAACTGTAGAAGAGTTCTGCCCATGAAGCGAGGTCTTTGAGGGCAAGACCAGGAGTCTTTTCTTTGGTATCAGGAAGTGACGCGGACTAGTGGGAGGAGGAAGGAGGAGACGGAGGCGCTTTTCCTCTGGACTCTGGCGGAGAAGGGAGCTAGAAATGTGCTCTCCCTTTAATAGATAGGAATCTAGGCCTTTCTCTCTCTCTTTACCAAATTCTTATTCTCCTTAATAAATGCTTAAAAGTCTAACTCTTGCTAATGCTTATAATTTATTGGCGACCACTCATTAGATATTTTAGACAGTTTAGCTAGAATTTTAGCCCTTAACAGCAGTTACTGAGCACTTACTGTATTACAGGCATGGTTAAAACAAAAAAAGCCAAAAAACAGTTCCTTCATTCCAGGACCTCATTTTATTTATTTATTTTTCTTTTTCTTTTTTTCTTTTCTTTTCTTTCTTTCTTTTTTTCTTTGGGAGGTGGGGTGGGGTTGGCAATGAGGGTTAAGCAACTTACCCAAGGTCACGCAGCTAGTAAGTACCAAGTATCTGAGGCCAGATTTGAACTCAGGTCCTCCTGAACCCAGGCCCAGTGCTTTATCCACTGTGCCACATAGCTGCTCCCCAGGACCTCATTTTCTAATGGGGGAGACATGCAAATGACTATGTACATACATGTTCTATTTTGTTGTTGTTCAATCATATCTGATTCTTTGTGGTCTTACACATTTTATCCATGGGGGTTTCTTGGCAAATATACTGGACTGGTTTTACTATTTCCTTCTCCATTATGTCCCCATTTTACAGATAAGGAATTGAGACAAATAAGAGTTATGTGATTGGCCCAAAGTCAGACCTCTAGTAAGTGTTTAAGGTTGGATTTTTGTGATTCGATGCTGGTGCTCTATCCACTATGCCACCTAGGTGTCCAAGTTTTATATAAATTTATATATATATATATATATATATATATATATATATATATATATATATAAAGTTAATAAAAGGTGACCTTAGGGAGAAGGTGCTTGGAAAGGCCTCTTGCTGAAGATGGGATTTGAGATGGCTCTTCAAGGGAGCTAAGGAAACCATGAGTCAGAAGGAAGAGAGAGAACATTATAGACAAGGAAATAAGTACAAGGGCACTGGGTCAGAAATTGGTGCTTAAGGAATGTGTAAGTCATAGAAAGAAGGCCAAGGTAGTTAGATATAGAGTATATGGAACATACAAGTGGTAAAAAGACAGGAAGGGCAGGAAGGACCCAAACTGCTGGAGGGCATCTTAGAGTCCATCACATTCAACTCCTTTCATTTTACAAAGGAGAAAACTCAGACCCAGACAGTTTTAAGTACGTGGCCTAAGATTCCACATGTAGGGGGCAGCTAGGTGGCACAGTGGATAGAGCACTGGCCCTGGATTCAGGAGGACCTGAGTTCAAATCCGATTTCAGACACTTGACACTTACTAGCTGTGTGACCTTGGGAAAGCCACTTAACCCTCATTGCCCAGCAAAACCAAACAAAAACAAACAAAAAAACAAAAAAAAAGATTCCACATGTAATAAGACACAGCAGTGGGATTTGAACCAAGTTCCTTTAACTCCAAATGCAATATTCTTTCCACTCAGTCTTTATCTTCCACAGTTTTGACTTCTATCTCTTGCCTTCAGTTCCCCCCTGGTATCATCTTTTCTCTTTCTCTCAAAAAGATTGTTCTCTTTTATGGAGACGATGGAGCTCAAATAGAAATCCAGTCACTCTCTCTCTTTATGACTGTATTAATCTTTCAAAGAAAGGAGAGAGATCCTCCATTCAGAGTGGCTTATTTCAGCAGGCCATGGTTAGTTAACCAGCTAAAAACCCAATTGTCAGCAAATTAGGCCTCAGCTCACCCATTTAGAGCTATTGTGCTTATAGTACTTTACATTCCTGTCATAAATTATGGCAAACATGTGCCCTCCCCATCTCCCCCCATCGAGACCTACTGGCGAGGAACTCGATTTCCTGACTGCAATAATTTGATGTAAAAGAATTCCACAGCAAGTTTATTGCCAACCTATCAAATTAGCATCACACTAGGAGAATATTTGTTGCAGCATTTATGATGTAAAACTGGATGTCCAGTGATTCATCATGCCGTAAAACTACATGTTAAGTCTCACCCCTAGCTTATACCAAGATGCAAACCTCCCTAGAGCCTGGTGCTAATATATGGTCCTTAAAAGTTGTGGTTTTTGAGGGGGCTTTTCCTTCCTTTTTTGTTTTTTTGTTTTTTTGTTTATAGGGCTTCTTCTTAATGCAAAACATTGTGATTTGAGGAGTTGACCTGGGAGATGGCAGTAAGTCAGAAAGGATCTCTAGTTCAAGTGTGCTACATAAAAAGAGCATTGGTGAGTCAATGGGTAACCAACCATCTTTGATTCTGGAGGTTTCAGGAAGCAGGGCTTATATCTAATTCAGGTGTAACAAAAGTCAAGTTGGCCTTCAGTGTCCCCAGTCTTCTTGTTCTGACCTTTCACCCCCTTTGAAAGAGCCCCTCATTTTACTCTCCAAAACATACTCAAGAAAAAGATATGCACATTTTCAGTTATTCATTTTGGGATTATAATCTAGGGGAAAACCAAATTCCCAGCTATGCTTCATTTGATCACCTGTAGACATGCTATAGGCCCCTAGCAGAAGCTTATGTCCTTAAAAGCAAACACTGTCTTCCCAATTCTTTTTTTATTTTTTTTTCAAGGCAATGAGAGTTAAATGACTTGCCCAGGGTCACACAGCTAGTAAATGTCAAGTGTCAGAGGTCAGATTTGAACTCAGGTCCTTCTGAATCCAGGGCCAGTGCTCTATCCATTGCACCACCTAGCTGCCACCACAAACAATGTCTTTATATTCCCAATGCCCAGATAGTTCACGGAATATAGTTAGTTTAATGAATGCTAATTTATTGATTAATTTATATCTTGGCATGGATCAAATTCTACCTGGGATATTATTTCAATGTCTTTGATGAAGTCACTTAACCTCTGGACTTCATTTCCTTGATCCATAGAAGAAAGACGATTGAATTAAATGGGATCTGAGGTCCCTTCCTTCTCTATGATACTATGATTAAGTCACTGGGTTTCCCACTCATAATAAAGACTAGTGTCTTAACTGTAGGGAATGGAAGTTTTTATTTTTTTCTTTCTTTTAAACTTCTCTGTCCAGATTTTTCATCTTAATCTAGTAGCACTAATCATTGTATCACAAAGTTTCAAAGATGGAAGGTACAACATTTATATTTTCCAAACAACTCCTAGAGCAGGAACCCTTTTTCACAAGATGTCCTGACAACCCAGTCAAATGGTTACTATAAACCTATTATCCCCATTTCACAGATGAGGAAAACTGAGGTGATGAGATGTTAAATAACTTGTCAAGGGTCACAATCTATTAAATCAATGTTTCTCATTGAAGATTTCGCTGCCCTTTGAAGGAGCCAATTATATCTCTTGAAGATTTAGTTGACTAAATCCCCTGGACTTTTCAAATTCAGACTCTCAGGGTTGGAAAAGACCTTAGAGACTAGCTAGCTCCAACTTTTACTAGACTGAGAGACTGAGAATCACCTCATCCAGGCACTGACTGAAGGCATCCAGTCCAGTGGTTCCCTGTCCCTCTTTAAGACATGTTTTTCATCTCTGGTAACCTTGTGCTGGTGTAATCAATTTTTTGAACGAAAGTATAGGACTTGACATTTGGATGAAGGTTAAGACTGGATTTGTGATGTAACTGATAGCAGGAAATTTTAGATTAGGAAACACCCTCTACTAATGCTGGACTCTTTCTAGCAAAATGTAGGATTATGGAGTTGCCTGGGGCACTGCAAGGTTAAATGTCTTTATCTAGGATGATAGAAGCCAGAGGGTTCCAAAGCTTTGTAATGCTGTGGTGGGAGTGGGGATAAGCTCCCACTCTCTATAAAATGCTCCAATAGCATGCTTCTCAAATAGACTCTGACAACCAAAGCCCAACTCCTGGCCTTCTCTTGGCAGAACTGTTTCCACTAACAGGAGAAGGGACGAAGATCAATCACTGGCCCCTTAAAACCAGTCCCTTTGGTCAGGTGGGGTTTTTTAGCCTTGGCAGGCAAGCTGATTTTAAAGCTCTGCTGCCTTGTGGCTATACCCATATATGGAAAAGGCTTCAGGAGTTTTCCCTGAGGAAAATCGAGAGTCCGAGTCCCTTAGGCAGTTGGATGTTGGACATCACATCCCTCTGGCACCTCCTGGGGTGGCACTGGTGCCAAACTGCATTGGCTCTACCTCTCTTTTGGATCCACCAATGTCACAAAGAGGGAAAACCTGATGCATGGGCAACAGCTTGTTTTCCATATTGATCCGCTCAGGCCAGCAGCCTGGAAAGGACACTCCAGCTACTCCTCAAGGGGTAGATACAACACGGGATGTAGCAGTTATCATTTATAAGTCAATAAGGAGCTGTGGCTCCTGTATCAGACTGCACAGTCACACTGTGGCCTGTGGCTCTTCAAGGCGCTGACCCATGGTCATCCATGACTGGTAGAGGCCTACTAGAAGCCAGATATGTTAAAGGTAGGATGTCAACCCAGGTTTTACTAGGGGTTTTTTTGGGGGGTGGGGTGGGGCAGGGCAATGAGGGTTAAGCGAATTGCCCAGGGTCACACAGCTAGTTAAATGTCAAGTGTCTGAGGCTGGATTTGAACTCAGGTCCTGCTGAATCCAAGGCCAGTGCTTCATCCACTGCACCACCTAGCTGCCCCCAGATTTTACTGGTTTGGAGGACAATTATCCATCTCTTAGGCAGCTAGGTGAAGCAGTGGATAGATTAACAGGCCTGGAGTCAGGAAGACTCATTTTCCTGATTTCAAATCTGGTCTCAGACACTAGCTATGTGACCCTGGGCAAGTCACTTATCTCTGTTTGCCTCAGTTCCTTATCTCCAAAATGAGCCTGAGAAGGAAATGGCAAACCAATCCATTATCTTTGCCAGGAAAATCTCAAACGGGGTCATGGAGAGTCAGACACAACTGAAAAATGACAACAATAACAACACAACTCAAATCTATTAAACCATGATTACTCTCTCCTGATGATTAAATTTCCTCTTATCAAATTCAGGAATTCCAATCCCTTGAGTTTATTCGGAGACTTTACTTTGCCATACAACAGGTTTGCTATACTTTCCAGGGTTATATCATCCATAAATTTGACAAGCCTGTTATCTATAACCACTGAAGTCACTGATAAAAAAATGATTAACAGATGTGAGGCCTAGGGCATGTCATTTAGAGACTTCTCTCCAAGTGATACTGGTCTATTAATTACCAGTTCTGAATTCAACTCATTCTATTACCGTCTAGCTCCAGTGAGTATGAGCTTATAAAGAGGCATGTGGAATATTTGACAAATAGACATGCCATATTATTAAAAATGAGTAATCTTTTTTGTTATCTATCTATCTTTCTATCTGTCTATCCATCTATCCATCTATCTATCTATCTGTTCAACTCTAGAAATTTTTTTTTTCATAAAATTTTTCATAATAAAAATTATTGGAAGGTTTATAGAAAGTCATGGCTTTTGGGAGACGAAAAATAGTAGTAGATCTGAATCTGCTCAATGTACTTACACGTGGCATTATGATAAACTTTGTTTAAAACCCAACTGAAATCCAAATACATTTTTTCAATGGCAGTCGTATTCATTTACTCTACACAATAAGGAAATGAGATTAGTCTGGCAAGACTTGTTCTTGGTCATTTCAAAATGCCCCCCTTCTCCTCCTAGGAATTCCTTTTCTAAAAGCTAACATCCGCCCTACACTTAAAAACATTGCTATGAGAAAAGATGACTATGGTTGACTGGATCCCTTAGAACCTGAGGCTAATGAAATGATAATCTGATAATCAGAAACCTAACCCTTTATCCACCACTGGCCTCCATCTCCATTAGCCATTAAAACCAAACTATGTAGCCAGAGGTATGCTGCAACCTGTAACAAGAGCCAATTGTTAAATGTTCAGTGTCAGCATTTAAACCTCAGTAATTGGCAAACACTACAAATCAGGAATTGATTTATCATTTTTCTGATTATATAGATTCAAGAAAATGATGGAATAATGAATATTCAAGTTAGAAGTATGTTGGACATAAAGGTTAGTCAAAGAGCTGGTTGTTAAACATTTACCAGCCCACTCTTGTGGACAGATTGGAAAGGCAGTATGTAGTACAGTGGAAGGAGGAAGTCAGAAGCTCAGTGTTCAGGTGCTTCTAACACTAAGTTACAAATCAATTCTTGGTTGGATCTGTGGTCCAAGAAGTTCTGAATTGACAATCCAGACACAGTCTGCCCCTTGGTCTCCACAATTCCTTCCCCAAAGAAAAATCTGAGAGCAAAAAGTTGTGAGGACAGACAGAGGGTATGAAGAGCTCAAGGTGACCCATCCCCATATTCTCAAAGAGAACACAGAGCTCACAAGAGAATGACAGCTGGCATCCCATTGGGTAGACAATGGGACATGTTTTCATTAACTCGACCATGCCACAGACTTATTTAAACATTTTCCCCCTTAATGCTCTCGAATGCATCTTGTTGCTTACCAATGCTAGAAACTAATTACATTTATTATCTACAGGGAGTTCAGTTGTAGTTTCGCCAGAGTAAAAGATTATACAATCCACTCTCGGGACATTAGTCTTACAATATTCTTATGATTAATTATACCTGGATCCCATAACATTTATTATTTAACCACAACAATCATACAAAACAGTGTAATTACTTCGATGCTGATCATCCATCTTTTATGGGGCATTAAAGGAGAAAACATTAAAAAAGACATAGAGTGCAGCCACTTTTCATAGCTGTATATCCCTTGGGAAGGCAAGATGGCATACCCAGAAGAGAGCTGGGTTGGAATGAAGAGATCCCTGGGTTCAAAACCAACATCTGATTCTTAATACCTATATGTCCTTTAGCAAGACATTTAACCTCTCATCACCTTAGTTTTCCTCATCTATGTAATGCTGATAATAATGTCTATAGTAACCATCTATTTCTGGTGTGTGTGTGTGTGTGTGTGTGTGTGTGTGTGTTTTTGTTTTTATTTTGAAGCAATCAGGGTTAAGTGACTTGTCCAGGGTCACATAGCTAATAAGTGTCTGAGGCTGAATTTGAACTCAGCTCCTCCTAACTCCTGGGCTGGTACTCCATCCACTGTGCCACCTAGGTACCCCCATAATAATCATCTCACTGGGTAGTTGTGAAAAACAGATGAGATAATGTATTTAAAACACCATTTAAATATTAGCTACTTCCATTTGTATGTATGTCAACTACAGAAACAGCATAGTAAAACTGGAGATATGCTGTGTATGTGGGGAAGAAAGCTGGAGTTTAAACCATAACTCTGCCACTACCTGTAAGTGGCTTAACCTCTATAAACTCCAGGCAAATTTCTAGGATCTATCTCCCCGATGGTAGAGTGATTATGATCTACACTGGTGAAGGGAGTGCCCACACCAGGAATCCCTCAGGGCTGACAAAATCACAGATCCTCATGTATTTGAAAATGTCAACTATTATTGTCAATTATTATTTTAAGACATTCAAGAAATACAGTACATGTAATTTAAATTGCTATTTTAAAGCAGTATAGAAATGTCATCTATTTTCATACTTTAAAATGTCAGCTATTATTCATTCTTATATACCTACATCACTGTAAACTAAGTACAATAATACATGGAAAGACCGCCCCTTCCAGTAGCTCATGGGCTAAGATGAGAGTTAGGTCTGAGAGCACCAGATGAGTCTCAGTTCAGCTCACCACTTGACTGGGGCCAGAAGTAGATCTCTCACAGTCTGGAGTATGCATTCCATGGGATCTGAATTCATGTCATAGTTTCAGGTTGGCAGGTATTATAAAAAGAAGTTGAGAATGTAATTCTTTCTGAGTACCGAGGTGGGGGAGGGGACTAATGAGCTGACCCTTCCATATTCCTAGGAAATGGCCACATTTTTGTCACAGCTGAAGGAATAAAGCTGCCACACTATTAATTACTGGAAGTTTAGAAAGTGCAATTAATTAATTACTCAGGTGACAAATGGTAGAGGCAGAGAAAGTACCAAGTGCAGACAGAAGAATTGAGTTGCCTGTGGCTACCACATAATAAACTTTGTCTGAGATAAGAGTCATATGCATTACTGTTGACTCATTATCTCTGGGCTTTTCAATCATTCAGGAAAGTTATATTTGGCCCAAATACTTGGAACATGGGTGAGCTAATTGGAAAAGAAAATGAGCATATAACTTGAGAAAGGAAAAAAAAAATAACAGGCTGTCATGAAAAGAAAAAAAAAAACAAACCCTAGTGTTCAAATCCAGCTTCAGATACTACTAGCTGGGTAAGTTACTTAATCACTCTTTGACTTAGTTTCCTGAACTGCAAAATAGGAAAATAACAGTATGTGCCTCATAGGGTTGTTGTGAGGATCAAATGATAAAATATTTCTAAAGGGTTTAGCACAGTGACTAGTAGATAATAATAGGTGTGTAAAATAGGTGTGTATAAATGTTTATCTTTCCCTCCCTAAAATCATAAGATCACGGATCAAAAGGAATAAGAGAACACAAAGGGAATGTAGTTCAACCCACCCATATTAAAAAGGAGGAAGCTGAGGCCTGATTAATTAAGTGACTTACCCAAGGTCTGAGAGATAGCATCACAAGAGGTGATTCACAGTCTTTCTAGCAGGCCACAATATCTTCAAAGACTGAATAATGTAATAATAATTATAGCTAACATTTATATAGTGCACTAATGTTTTCAAAGCATAGATCAAATGCTATTTTCTACAGGAGGCCTTTTTGCATCCCCTCTGCCTGGCATTCAAAGACTTTCATTACCTAACACCCTCCCGATTTACTCACCTCACAATCTGGGATCCAGTGACACCAGCCTTTATGTTGTTTCTCAAAAAAAGATATTCCATCTCCTGATTCCATTCATTTTCAGCTTCTGACTGTCCCTAATGACTCAAATTCTCCCTCACAACCAAAATCCTTGGCATTGTAAAGTTGTTCAATATTAGAAATGGATAGGATTTTATCAGTAGAAATGAAATTTCAGTGGCATCTGCTTTGCCACTGCACCCAAAAAACCATGGGACTTTTCCATCTAACTTGCTGTTGACCCCTCTTATATAGTGTTATCTTCTTTGTTAGAATATGAACTAGAGAGGAGAAACTATCTCTGCTTTTCTATTTGTCTCCCCAGTGCTTAGCTCAGAGCTTTGAATACAGTGTTTAATGAATGATCTTTCATCCTTTCATGCACTCATTCATTACCCAACACAGACATGACTTTCCTCCTGCTAAGGGAAATCTTTTACTTGTGCCTTATTCCCATACTCCTCCTGGACCATGACCCACCCATCTTTTTTCTTCTGCTGCATCTATAATATCTCCAGATCCAGTGGCTCCTTTCTTGATTTCTACAAACATGCCAATGCCTCCTTTACACATATATATACACACACAAAGAATACACATAGATACATACATATATACATGTACACACAGAGAGTTCTCCTGACCCTTTTACCATCTCATGATATCACATCACTACTGAATTTACACAGAAAGAGGTCAATATGGCACATATATTTTAAGCCCCTACTATATGTAAGACTTGGTTCTAGCCATGGTTACAAAGACAATGTACATACATATACATATGTGTGTTTATATACACATGCATATGTGTATATATGCACATGTGTATACCTATACACATGAATATACATACACACATCTATCTCTATCTATCAATCTATAATCTATCCATATACATGCATACATAATCTCTATCCTAAAGGAGCCTGAAAAGTCACTAGGAATGGGGGAAGGGGATACGTATATACAAATAACCATAATACATAACACAATACTTTAAAAAAAGCAAACAAAAATTTTTATTTATTTATTTTAGATCCATCAAGTAATATAGTTAGGCTTATGGATTAGGAAAACTATTTTGTAGTTTTTTGGAATATAAAATTTAGAAGGGAGAGACTGGAGCCAGAGGTATCCATCCATCCGTCCATCCATTCATCCATCCATCCATCCATCCATCCATCCATCCATCCATCCATCCATCCATCCATCCATCCATACATACATACATACATACATGCACATGCATGTACTTATTGTTGTTCAATCATTTCAGGCATGTCTGATTCATCGTGATGCTATTTGGGGTTTTCTTCGAAAAAATCATGGAGTGGTTTTCCTTCTTTAGCTCATTTTGTAAATGAGAAATTGTGTTAGACAGGGTTAAATAACTTGCCCAGAGTCACACAGCTAGGAAGTGTCTGAGGCCAAATTTGAACTTGTCCTTTTCACTCCAGGCCTGGTGTTCTATCTGCTGTACCACCTAACTGCTACACATATGTACATCTACATGTACTATGCATACCTGTGTGTAGTTTTTTTTTTCAGGGCAATGAAAGTTAAGTGACTTGCCCAGCATCACACAGCTAGTCAGTGTCAAGTGTCTGAGGCTGTATTTGAACTCAGGTCCTCCTAAATCCAGGGCCAGTGCTTTCTCCACTGTGATAGCTCTGTGTATTTTGGCAAAATGTGGGTTGGTTGATAGCAAAATCAGGTGGAATTTGAACTGGTTGAGTGAATGGACCCCCAAAGTGGTGACCAATGTATCTATTCATGTATCTGTAATACATATATATATGTATATGTATATGCATACATATATATATGTGTGTGTGTGTGTGTGTGTGTATATGTACATATATAAATACAAATTCTTCTTTGTATCTCCAGTGCTGAGTACAATGCTTGACTCAAAGCAAGCATTTAAGTGTTCATTGGATGGGTTTTGCCCAAACAATTTACAGAGACCATGTCTTAAGTTATAAAATATCACAATTTGTCTCAGTGGAAAGACTATTTATAAAAATGAATTCTTGTAACCCTGAAGTATTGAAATAAGTAAGTTTAATCCATTTCAATATAATCAGTAATTTAAACCATATGGAATTTTTGGTTTCTGATTGTCATCCAATATTTTAGCTCTCCCTCTCACCTTTTTAACCTCTTTAGATTCATAACCATGGCAAAATGTGGCTTCATCCACTGTGGTAAACCACCAGCAATTTACTTCCAATCTAGCATGGATATATTAATCTCCATTTTTGGACCCAGTCATCAACCTGTTCAAATTCCACCTGATTTTGCTGTAAACAAGCCTACATCTCACCAACCCACCTTTCCACAAGCCCATGATGAAGTATTATTTAAATGCCTTGCTTAATGTAAGTTATACTGATCCTATAGCATTCCCCTTATCTTCTATTGTGATAACACCAACAAAAATAAAAGGGATGAGATTATCCTGGCATGAGTTATTCTTGTGGAAGCTACCCTGGCTTATGGAGATGAATGTTTTCCTGTGCAAATTTTCACAAACCATTCTATTAATAATGCAATCTAGAATTTTACCAAAAATCAAATCAGGCATGCCAACTTCTAGTAAGAAAAAAATCATCATCTCCTCATTTATTGATGCATCTCTAACAACATGTTTCAATTGGCATCCTCTGCCTGAATTTTGCTTTAAAACATGAAGGTCATCAAGTTCAACAGCAGCCTCATCAGCTTCCCCTGATAAAGATTTGCTCTCCTACTAACTTCTTGTTCTGCTAAACTGCCTAACAATTCTTCCATTTTCAAAGGCCTGAAATCTTTGTGAGGCTGCCATTACTTTCTCTAGCCAATCAATTTCTAAGGATTGTCCCAGAATCTCATAATTAGAAGCAACCTAATGGGTCATTTACTGTTCAGCAAAAAGACTCTATAATATACTGGACAAATGACAATTCACTCTCTGCTTAAAGACACCCAGTGAGGGGTAACTCAACATCTGAAAGCAACACTTTCTTCTTTTGACCTACTCTGGGTGTTAAGAACTTGCCTCTCTGTAGCTTCAACCCATGGCTTCTAATACTGTTCTCTACTACCAAATCTGGAGAGAATACACTTCCCATGTTATAGATTTTAATGTAGTTGAAGGCATTTATCACCCTCTGGAAATGTGTCCCCTTCTCAGAACAAAACAAGTTCAAAAATATTTAACTCCTAGGACTCCTGTCTGTGTTTCTTACTTACCAAACTTGCCTCCATTACTCAGCTTATCCTAAAATTTCCTATGATGCCTAGCATCTTCTAACTCTGCAACATCCCTCTACCATACAAGCCTGAATTTTTCCAGTGATGAAGTCTTTCTGTGGGTTTCTGTTTGGGTAATGGGTCCAGGTTGGTCACACTTCATTCCATTCCCTCTCTCCAGATTTTGCTAATATTCCCCCATGTAGTTATTTTCCATCTAGTCCTATTTATGTGTCAAATTTTTGCACTAAAATGTAAGCTCTTTGAGGGCAGGGACTGTCCATCATATATTTATTTATTTATTTATTTGTTTGTTTGTTTGTTTATCTATCTATCTATTTATTTATTCATTCATTCTTTTATTTATGTATGCATGCATGTTTTATAGGTATAGGCATGTATATATTTATGTATGTATTTTATATTTCTATATGTATGTGTGTATATATACATAAATGTACATATATACAAATATGTATGTATGTATGTATATATTTGTGTGTGTGTGTGTGTGTGTGTGTATGTAATTATTTGTTGGCTTATTCCTAGCACTTGAGAGTTTAAGTACTTAATGTCTGTTGTCTGCCAAAGAATGATTTGCTTTATGTCTGGCAGATTGATATCTACATTATCTGTACCTTTATTCAAGTCACTGTTTAAAATGTTAATCAATGTGGGACATAGTTTTCTAAAAGAACTACACTGGAAACCTCTTCCCAAATTGACATGGGATCTGTTTCCCAAATTCACTCAGTATTTCCTTTTTTCCCCGCTAGGGGCTTTCTTATCATTTTTTTTTTAAGTTCGTGGGTCTATTTGGGGTTTTCTTGTCAAAGATACTGGAGTGGTTTACTATTTCTTTCAACAGGTCATTTTACAGCTGAGGAAAATGAGGTAAACAGGATGAAGGTACTTGCCCAGGGTCACATAGCTATTAAGTGTCTGAGGCCAGATTTGAACTCAGAAAGATGAGTCTTTTTTACTCCAGGTCTGATGCTCTGTCTATGATGTCACCTAGCTGCCTTAAGTGCTCTCTGATAATCTCTAATGATTCCCTCCATTTGTCTTCACGTAAATGCTTCCTACCACACTTCCTTCCTCTGATTCCAAAATTCCCTCACCTAAGTATGCCCTTTAATATATAATGTTACCTTACTTATAATTTTGTTTTGAATAAGGTATCTTCATCCAATGCTAAATTCCAGTTATGGGTCTCATCTAAGTCTCAGTGCTAATTATGCAAATAAATATGCTTCTATATCTCTATGGGTTTGAATGTAGATATTTGAAGTCATGGAGCATATTTCTCAGATTGTGTCTTGGAAATTTCAAATCCTATTTTTCTTGTACTGAGGCTATAGTTTTAGGGTATCTAGATTAGCAAATATATGTTAGCAACATTCTCCCCCTTCCTTTTCATTTTCTAGCAATTTTGAGAATATTTACACGATGCAGCCTTGTTCCAACCTGTCTTTCAAGCCTCATTATACATTCCCTCCTGTCTCCACACTCTGTGATTAGTAAATTGACCTCTCTCTGTTCTTCCCAAGTGGCACTACCCTCTCTGTGCCTATTCACTGTGGTTATACCCCATGCCTAAAATACACTTGGCTGTACCCCATGCCTAAAATACACTTTCTTCTCATAAAATTCCTCTGTGTCTTTAAGACCCAACTCAGCTAATATCTTCTCTATGAAACTTTTCCTTATTCCTTCAACTTCTAGTACCCTGTGTTTCAAACTCTCTTGAATTTATTTAATTTGTATTTATTTAAATTCAACCTCTTTACATGTGCTATTCCATATATATATATATATATATATATATATATATATATATATATATATATATATATATATGCACACCTATATATGTCCTTATTGTCTTACCCATTAGAATGTCAAGCCCTTTGTGAGGTTATTTCCTTTATTGTATATGCACCAGCAATGCCTCACATAGTGCCTGAAACAAAGTAGGTGCTTGACAAATGCTTGTGGATTGATTGATTGATTGATACCACAAAAATACATTTTGTTTTTCTACCATTAAAGGGAAGCAATTATAAAGATGCCTGTGCACCAGGGATTTTAGTTTCTCAATGAAGATTTTGAATCTTTTGACATTTTTTCCCCAGATTCCAACTGGCATCACCATTAGTGCCCATATAAGGCACTAGAAGGAGTAATGTCAATCCTCTTGTTCAAGTCTTTGGAAGTTGCCTTAGATACATGTTTCTGAAAGACAACTTTCTATTGTTATTAGGTAATAGTGCTATCGTCATGGTGTGTGTCACCAACCACTGTTAGTCTTTTCTTCTTTCTCAGCCTCTTACTGGGTGTTATTTTTCCTGGAAGTAACTAGTGACCTTGATCATTCTAAGGATAAGACCTTCAGCTCCAGTCTCTTCAACATTAGACACAAGTTTCTTCTAGTTTGGAGGTTGGGTCTAATATGTTCACTAGTTCTTCTACCCTCTCTCCCTGGTATAACATTTTGTCACTTTCCAATGTCCCTATAGAAGTGAGGTTTTAACTTCTGTCTTCCATTGTTCCTCTTGCTCTTACTTGTTGTTTGTTTGTTTTTAGAAACATTGCTTTGACCCTGATAACACCTAACATGGATAGGCAATCTGTGATCTCAACATGCAGAACTCCTTTGTTGCCCTGACACTTTCCAGGGCAGAAGATAAGTCAACCAGAAAAAAGAAAATGCATGTAGTTTAAAGGGTTTCCTTGTGTTAAAAGAAAAAAAAATAATTTCTTAACTTTCCAAGTACAAGCATGACAAGTCTAGATTTATGGTCTCAACCAGAGGCACAATTCATCCCAACATGTCCTTCTGTCCTCTTTTGGGTATTCTGACTAATTTACTGGTATCCAATAGCAATTAAAATAACAGTCCCACTCTGGTTAGTTGCAACTAAAAATCATTATTTGCTGACAGCTTCTCAGTGACTCATGTGGAGAGAGAGAGATGGTTTTAGTCTTGATTCCTGGGCAAGCAAACTATCCATGCATGGAATCATACCTCTGTTTGACTGGGAAGACACAAGAGACCAGGTAGAAAAGAAAAATTTAACAAATTTGAATGTGGGGCCCTGTTGCACAAAAATCTGAAGTGTAATGGTAAATGCATTGGATCTGATGTCAGACAGACTTTAAATTCTGACTCTATCATTTACTGTCAGAGCCATAACAAAGGTGAGATGATTGAAGCCTAGCCCTTATGAAAATTCCAAAGGCTAAGCAAACTCACAAAGGAGAATAAAAACAGATCATGATGTGATGTTTCTATTCTCTTTCTCAGCAGATGACTTCACCCCCTTCTTAACAAAAAATTAAATAAAAATAAAAACCAGAGATCATCTGACATAAGTTCCCTCTTCCACCCTATTCTCTACCATGCTCCCCAGAACCCTGGACACCTTCCTCTATTTTCAAAGGGGAGGAGGGAGAACATCCCAGGAATGGGAGACAGCCTGATCACAGTCCTATCAACGAAGAATCCTCACCTCTACCTCTGATCCCTTGGCATCCACTGATTCTAGAAACAAAGGACTAAGGTAAAATCACCTTTCTGGCATGTATTAGTTGCGTGCCATTAGACAAGTCATTTAACTTCCAATGGCCTCAGTTTCTTCACTTGTAAAAATTAAGAACTTGAGCTATTTGATATCCATGGCGCTTTCTTGCTCTAAGTCTATGATTCTATGACCTTAGGGCTCACTCAGATCATTATCTCAGTCATGTACAGGATTCTTGGGCCCTATTCCAATCTAGCACACAGACTTCTGAAGAATTCCTCCACTGCTTTCTGCCCTCCTCCTATATGAATTCTTGTGATTGAGTTCTAAGTTCACTAATCCATTCAACACAAAGGCAGCTTCAACTTGTTCAAGATCTCTGGACACCTGACCCAAACTCTCAACTTCTTTCAAGTTATTG
Organism: Dromiciops gliroides; assembly: GCF_019393635.1. Classification (NCBI taxonomy): domain Eukaryota; kingdom Metazoa; phylum Chordata; class Mammalia; order Microbiotheria; family Microbiotheriidae; genus Dromiciops; species Dromiciops gliroides. Next base: position 671,772,773 of record NC_057862.1, read on the forward strand.
AGAGGTTGCTGTCCAGATCAGCTCCTTAGAGATGAAAAGGCCAGGGCAAGGGCCAGATTTGCATCATAAAGATCTCCAGGGAAATCTGTCTTATTTACACTCCAGCCCCTCAACATTCTCCCCTCCTACTTTTGACTTCAAATTAATTCCTGGCTAATGCAATCTCCATTTCTTATAGAGGCCAGAGGGGGCTCCATGGAGACTCTCTGTGGGGGCCATCTGAAATCCTATCCTGGAGAGGTGAAGATGAGACCATCTCATGTCACGGATGAAAAATGGGGGTTATAAAATCCAGAGGTGCAAACTGCCTCTTTTCCTTCCAGGAGCAAGAATGAGTATATTATTTATATCTGGGCTCCTCAAGGAATTTTCTTTTAAGGTTTCCCCTTATTTCTGTTACAAAATAATATCATGAGTTTGGGAATAATTTCTTAACTTCAGCTCCAAATCTTTGTCATTTTTTCTATTCTTTCTTGTAACTTTTAATAGTTTCCTAAAGACCCTGCTTTCATATTACTCCATCAACAGAATTTTAAGGAAAAAAAAGAGGTTGCTATTATCTGTACATTCTCTAGCTAATAGTTAAGACCAACACAATGGTCAATAAAACTTGGCCCCTGAGCTTCCAATCCAGTAGGAGAGATCTGTACACAATTTGGATAAAATATAGAATGGTAAAAGATAATGAGGTAAAAAAAAAAAAGGGTTATGGGTATTGGGGAGAAAGAACACTTTTAGTTCAGTGGATCAGAAAAGAATACCTGGAGGAGGTTAAATATGAACAGGATCTTGAAGGATGGATACTATTTTTATTTATTTATTTATTTTTTACTTTTACTTATTAAGGAGCTTTTTTCTCCCCCTAATGTGAACAAAGGAGTAGAGTTGAAGGTCCATAAGATTTTCTCAAGGAATGATAAGTAGTCTGATGTTGTCTGACAGCACAGAGTATTTGAAAGAAGTTCTGTATAAGAACAATGTGGATACTCTTTTCACTTCATTTTTTTTTCAAACTATAATTGTTTTGCAAAATGCTTCTTACATGATGAAATCTATATTCATGTATAGATTTTATATGATTGTACATATATAACCTATATCAAATTCCTTACCATCTTAGGGCGTGGGGAGGCTAGGGAGGGAGGGAGAAAATTTAGAACTCAAAATTTTATAAAAAATTAATATTTAAAATTGTTTTTACATGTAATTGGGGAAAATATTATTAAAAATAAAGAATAATGTGGAAGGGTAAGTTGGAGCCACATTGTGGAGGGCATTAAATGATGTTTTGATTTTATATTGTAGTCACTATGGAGAGATAGAACATACTGGGCCTGTTAAGCTTACTTCCTGAAAACAGAAAAGGGGGGGAGAGGGAAGAGATCAATCTAGGCATCTGAAGGGTGAAAGCCAATCATCTGGCAGCCAGTGAGCACCGTAAGAGCCTTTCAGGAAACCTATCCAGAAAGGCTTTGCTTGAAAAAGAGCCTTTGGGCTGGTGACTCCATTAGACTACTAACTGTTGGGAAACATAAATATTGTAATACATCCCCAGATGCCTCTCTATCGGATTAAGGAAAGTAGCATTAAAGCAACAATGTTCGAAGGCATCAGGGAAGCAAGCATTAAGTGGGTCACACCAGGATAAGTAGGGGGGAAAAAGGAAAAAAAAACTAACTGGACATATTTAACCTGGAGACAAGAAGGCATACCAGACACAGACTAATAGTCTTAAAATATTTGAAGGACTTGTCACATGGAAGAGGGAACATATATATTCTGTCTTACCTCAGGGGACAGACTAAAATTGCAAGGGTAGAAGTTGGAAAGAGGGAAATACAAGTTGACTGGGAAGAAAATCTACATAAAAATTAGTTCTTTTCAGTTGAGCTGTTGCATAGCCTGATGGGTTCCTTAATCTGGAGGCTATCAAGTAGAAAATGAATGATCCTGTATTGGATATGGGATGAAAAGAATTGGAGGTCAAGGATGGTTTCATCAAGATGGCCTTGTAGTACCTTCTAACTTTGAGATTCTGTGATAGTAGGTACCTGTAAATATGAATAGCTAGTATTTAAAGTTTGTGTTGTCTCTAGTTCTCAAAATGACCCTGTGAGATTGAGGTGCTATTAGTATCATCATTTTACTGATGAGGAAACTGATGTGGAGCATTTAAATAATTTATCCAGATTCACACAGTAAATATCTGAGGCTGGGTTTGAACTTAGGTCTTCCTGTCAACAAATCTTAGAGTTCTACAAGATGAAACTCTACCTACTGGGTGACCTAGCTGATATACTAAATAGTGTGTAGGAGATTAAGAAAGAATACAATGATAATTAAGATACAGAATCTGTTCTTTTTTATCACAAAAATGAATATGTGATTTTTGTGGAAATTTACATCTCATTCTTCATAGATCATTATTATTCAATTACATTTATATAACATAATTTGTTCAGTCCTTCCTCTATTGATGGGTAGCTACTTTATTTCCAATTTTTTTTTGCCACCAGAAAAAAAAAAAAGCTTTTATTTTTATGCATAAGGATTCTTTTTCCTCCTTATTCCCTTAGTAGCATAGGATTGTTTTCTTCCCATTGTATCAGAGGGTCTGCAGAATTCAGTAAGTTTTTGAATATACTTCCAAATCACTTTCCAGGAATGTTTTACCAATTCATACATTTTCCAAATCTCTCTTTCATTATATTGACAAAGTTGATGAATGATATAATGATATAATGATATAATGATATCTTAATCATTAAATCCAAAAATTTCCCTGTCTCCATCTCCTAAACTTCTTTGAAATTTCCACAAGATTTGCTATATCATGGTCACACCATTTTTGTTGATGGCTTTTTCTCTCTTCATTTCAATGTCACACTTCTCTTTTGATTCCTCTCTTGCTGCTTTGGGTCCTCATTCTCTCTTCCCCATTCTCGTTGATCACCTACCCCCAAATACCTATTTTAACTTCTCCCTAGCTCTCTTGAAATTATCTTCCTTTAGGAATTTTCACTGACTTTTTGTTGGCACTTGTTTGAAAACCTATATCTTTATCAAAAACTTTTTGAGCCCTATAATTCCAAATGCTTGCTGGATACTTCCTTCTAAATTTTCTGTCAATAACATAATCTCATCATCCAAACTTGTTTCTTCCCACAACTTCTATACCTTTGTTGACTCTTTGAGCCACCCAGCCTTAGAATTTCTCCTTTCTCTTTCACCATACATCTCTAATCAATTCTAACATTTTATAGATTCTGTTTTGAACATCTCTCTTCACTTCATCCTCTGTTCTCTTTCCACTGCAACACTATAGTTCATGGCCTTGCCTCTTTGCTGGACTTTTGTAATAGCCTCCTAACTCTTCTTCCTATCTTTAGCTTTTCTACTCTCCATTTAATCATTGACATTGCTGTCCAAGTAAGTCTTGTAGTTTCCTACTATGATCATGGCATTAGCTACAGGGTCATCTGTTCCCAGAGCTCCTCCCTGAGAAAGAGCTGGGAATGGTACATCGCTTCCTTAACTGAATAAGGGAGCCATACTTTCAAATTCAGGTTCAAAATTTTATGACCCTGAACTATTAATTTAATCTTTCTGTATTTCAGTTTTTTTATATTCAACTTCAGGATAATAACATCATTTTCATAACTGAGTTTTTTGTGAGGAATACAAAGAATAATGTAACAAGTGCTTTGCAGGCAAATCAATATCAGAGTTTATGATTGTAGGGTGTGTCTTTCTTGTTTAAATGTAATTCCTTTTACTTAACAGGGCAGAAAATGAGACATTTATAAGGAAAAAAAAGTACTGAGACTATGATTCTATCAGTAAAAAAAAAAAAGCCTTGGCAGAAACCCAGACAATTTTTAGAAAATTTGTGGAAAAAAATGTTCCATGGGAGACTGAAGGCTGAGTTAGCCTTCATGCTTTCTTTCCTACCATTACCACTTTACTATAACTATTAAGTAGGATTGGAAAGTGATAGCTGAAGGACTAATAAAAAGAAATCTTTTTTAATTGTAGTTTTCCTGAGTCGTATCTGACAGCAATGTTAATTACAAATTATTTCAAGCAAGAAATTCCTGCTTTGGGGTAAGAGTGATTCTTTGATTGGATTTAGTGAGCAGCAACAGTAAGAAAAGTGATGTGCTTCTGACTCCATGGACACCATGACTCAGCTGTCCTTTCACACTGGAAATGCCCTAAACTATTGGGGCCTTGTCATCCTGCAATGTCGTTCCACCAAACTGGTCCCCTTCTCCCATTAGTGAGTTATTTTTGTGTCTGCCATTTGAGGGACACGAATAGTGTGACTATGCTTCATTCCCCTCATGTCTGTGTTTCTGACTATGGCTTTTTTTTACCATGTCCTGTTTGCTGGTAACCCATTTCCTCTTTTCAGTTTCTTTTTATGCATTGTTTTTCTGCATTAGAATGTAAGGCAAAAAAAAAAAAAAGAAGAAGAAGAATGTAAGCTTCTTTAAGGCAAAAATAGTGTTTCTTTCGTTTGCTTACATTTGTTTCGTAACTGAATTTCATAATGCCCAACACATAGTAAGAGTATAATTAATTCTTATTGTCTACCTGTCTGCAGAGAGTTTTAGGAAGGAAGGAAAAAAAGAGGAAAAGAAAAGTGAGGAGCAGCTGTTCCATCTAGGCTCAGCTGAACCCATAAAATTGGAGCAATACAGTTGTTAGGAGCTGATCTGACTGGAGGAAAATAGGCTTTGTTAACTGTTGTGGAAAATTGATTTGATTATAGGGGGTAGGGGGAAAGTTCTACTGTACCAGAGAGTTGACCAGAAACAATGTCAATACTCTGTGGTTAAAGATCTGCCGAGATAAAGGTTAAGAGGCTTTGCCATTTATTACCTCTTATAGCTTAAGAGAAGCTTTTCTGGATCCAGTGAACAGACCTGAATAACTGCAGATTCCAGTCTCAAAGGAACTTTTTTATTCAGAAAATTAATAACACCTCAAAACTTAGCCAATGGAGCAGAGTTGAATAAGCTCTGTGGTCTTCAGGCTTTGGGCCTTTAAATTTCATTAAAATAACATATTTTTTTTCAGTAGCCCAAGAGTAACATAGACCTTAAAAATTGATCAGCCAAATATGAGTACAGAGAGACCCAGAAAAAAAAACACAATCATATAAATGTGAACCATTGGACTGCCTTTAGAAAGCATCCAAAGAAACAATGTCTTCTCATATTTTCATTAAGAATACCTTTCATATGTATAGAAAAGACAGCTATACCTTAAGAGGAAATTATTCTGGCTATAGCATGAAGGTTAAGTATCCCAATGTGATAGAGATTATGGGCTCCTTTGAAAGGCACACTGTGTCTATAGATTTAGAGGAAGACACCCCCCCTCCCCCGTAGCTCATTGGGTGAAATTCCTGTGGAAGATATAAAGGAAAAATATTGAACTCAATTCAAAAGCAAGCATTTATTAAGTGTTTACTATGTGCTATATATGAAGAATACAAAGACAAAACCAAAAGAGTTCCTGACATCCAAAGGTTTGCATTTTCTTGGAAGTGAACAGCATGTGCCATAAGAATAAATACAAAATATATGCAAAGTAATTGTGTGAGAGGAGGGGGAGACACTACTAACTGATGAAATCATTTTTGAACATCTTAGCATAGTAGATGGTATCAGATCAGATTTAAAGGATACAAAGAATTCTGTAAGGAAGAAGTAAGGGTACAATCTAGTATAGAATAAGTTGTGTAGTATTTAAAACACAAGAGTTTATCTCTTAGGAAGGAAGTATCATGGTTAGACCTGTGTTTTAAGAATAGAGATTTGGGGCAGCTAGGTGGCATAGTGTATAGAGCACCGGCCCTGGAGTCAGGAGTACCTGAGTTCAAATCCGGGCTCAGATACATAAGACTTACTAGCTGCGTGACCCTGGGCAAGTCACTTAACCCTAATTGCCTCACTAAAAAAAAAATAGAGATTTGGAAGTTTGAAGAGTTTAGATTGAAGAGGTAAGAGAGCAAGAGTAAAGAAAATAAGGAAAGTTTATTTTAGTAGTCCAGGTAAGATGTAAAGAAGGCTTGAAATAGTTTGTTTTCTGTGTGAGTGGAAAGAAGGAGATGGATGCAAGACAGATTTTCAGAGTAGAATTGATGAAACTTGGCAACTGATTTTATGTGCACCATGGGTAAGGGAGAAGAGAAAGTCAAAGATGACTCCAGGGGTATGTGTATATATTATTGGAAGGATGGTGGTGCTCTTGATAGAAATACAAAAGTTAAGAAATATTGATTTTTTGGAGAGAGAAATATCTGATTGGGATATGTTAAGTTGGAAATAATAATTGCCAGGATTTTATATAACATTTAAAAGTTTTCCAAAGGGCTTTTGAATATTTTCTCATTTTATCCTAATTACTCAATGAGAGATATAATATTATCCCTATTTTACAGATGTAGTAACTGAGGTAGATTGATGTTAAGTGACTTGCCAAGGGTCACAAAATTAATAAGTGAATGAGGGTGGATTTGAATTCAAGTCTTCCTTACTTCAGGCCCAGAATTCTATCCACTACACAACCTAACTCACGGACCATTCAATTTGACATATTTACTAAGTAGTGATGTATTACTATAGCTAAGGAGATACAAGTATACAGAATTGGAGATTATCTGCATAGAAGTCATATTTAAAACCAAGAAGATATATACAACCACCAAGACAGTAGGTAGATAAGATAAAAAGAATCTGGACATGAGTTGCTCAAGATGGACAACTATGAACTCTCCATGGTTGGAAGGAGTAACCACCTTGATGAAACTAGTAGATCTATCAAACTATAGCAGCTACATGAAATATAATGGGTTGGAAAGGAATGGTGCCATGATAATGAAACAATTAGAAGCTTTCTTAATTGTTCCAGCTTGATGTTTGGAAAGACATATAATGCTGTATACATTGGGAATGGATAGGAGTTGATAAATGCAAAATATATTGCAGAATTTAATTCAGTGCTTGTTGTCCAAGTTTCACAGACATATAGCAATGAGGTCAACATGATGAATGGCTCTGTAGACCTTCAATTTGGTAGTCAATTTACTACTTCTCTCCTATACTTTTCTTTAGAGCATTCCAAACACTAAGCTAGTTGTGGCAATGTCTACATCCACTTCATCACTGGAAAGTATACTGCCAAGGTAAGTGAACTTATCCACAGCATTCAAAATTTCACAATTCACTGTAACCAATGAGTCCATGTATGGCTGGAGTGGTGCTGGCTGGTGAACCACATTTGTTTCTTTGGTGTTTATTGTTAGGCCAAAATTAATACATGCATCAGAGAATTGATGCATGCTTTGTTTCATATCAGCTTCAGAGCCAGAATTGAATGCACAATCATCAGAGACCAAAAACGTATGTCCTACCCTCCCTTCACTTTAGTCTTGGCTTGTAACTTTTTTTAAGTTAAATACTTTGCCATTAGTTTGGTAGCTGATTTTGATGCTGTTTGCATCTTTATTGAAAGCATCTGACAACAATGATGAAAACTTTGTGCTACAAAACATGGCAACCAGCACAGAGCCTTGTTTTACTCTATTGGTGATTAGGCAAGTGCAAGAGCATATGTCTATTATCCAGAATCCAGACAAGCATGCCATTATGAAATTGACTTACAATACTGATGAATTTCTCAATCAACCAAATTTTCACAGTTTTCTGTAAGCCCTCACAATTCATAGTATCAAAAGCCCTGGTAATATCAGCAAACATTGTGTTCTGACCTCTGTCTTGCTCCTAGCATTTTTCCTGGAATCTTTGGGCAGCAAATACCATCTCAACTATGTCTTGGCACTTTCTGAATCCACATTGGCTCTCAAATAGATGACCATCTTCCAGAAGAATGATCAGTCTATTAAGGAGGACTCTGAAAAGAATCTTACCATCAATGACTGATAAACCCTCCCTCTGCCTCAGGATCAGATCAATCTATTTCCTTTACCAATGGAGGCATCCTTGGACTCCTGGGGGATAACCTCCTTTTACCATATAACACAAAAATATTTAGTTAGCTTTTGTATAATCAATGGACCCCCTCCCCTTAACTTGTAAATCTTAGCAGGATTAGAAACAGCACCAGGTGCTTTGCCAAAAGTAAAGAAGCTAATGGCATTCAAAACCTCTTCTTCGCTTGGAAATTGGATTGATTTCAACCTGAGGTAAATGGTCAATGGCTTCAGCATTGATTGATAATGGTATCTTGAGGATACTATGGAAGTGTTTATCCCATTTCTCTAGGATCATGTACTTATCACTAATCAAGGTAGCTCAATCATTACTGAGTAGTTGGGATTCAGAATTTGTCTTTGGCCCATAAATAGCCTTCAGGGCATCATAGATGTGCCTTGGATTGTTACTATTTTTGTAAAACTGAATTTCATCTGTCTTCTTACTGAGCCAAGAATCCTGCATGTCTCTAAACTTTGCTCTATTGTATTTTTGATGGAAATAAAAGCTGACTTTGTAAAGACAGATGAACTATCCTGCTGGTAAATCCTGTGGATTTCTCATTTTTCACTTAACAGCTTCTGGATTTCTCCATCATTCTTGTCAAACTGGTCTTGATGTCTGTGAATGTTCTGACCCAGATGACTAAATGCAAGGCTATATATCAAATCTTTGAAAGTTGCCCACTCCTTTTCTGTTCCACTCTTGCCAACCATGCATTGGCTCAACTTTTCTTTCAAGTTAGAAATAAATTGTTCCTGCTCAGAAAAGTGCTCAAATATGTTGACATTAAATCTTCTGGTAGTTGTTTTAGCTTAGGGGTCACTGCTTTGTTAGATTCAAATATTTATCATGAAGAGGATAAGTCAATTATCAGTCCAGCACTCTGCACCACACATTGCCTTTGTCACTCTCACATGCTGTCTCTTTTCCTTTGAATCACATAGACTATTAAATGTCAATATTTCCTGTGTAGGAATATCCACAAAATTTTATTTCATTTAGATAAATGGAAGACAGTGTTGGTGATGAGGTTATACGATGCATAAATTTTTAGGAGTTACTCTTATTGTTGTTGTTTCCATTTTTTTTTCAAGGATTCCCTGCCATGTCTGATAGTTTGAGCTTCCTGTAGCATTAAAATCACCTAGAATAATAAGCTTGCACTCTTTTGGTACATTAATGATGAGGTTCTTCAGGTCTTCATAAAAGTTTTCTTTGATCTCATCAGGGTTCATCATGATGGGAGCATGGGCACTGATGATGGTGATGTGGCAATTGTCTGCAAATGGTAATCACATAGTCATGAGCCTGTCATTCACTCCTTTTGGTAGGCATACAAGCTTATTGACCAGAGTAGTTTTGATTGCAAAACATATATCAGCTTCATTGTGCTCCACTTCACTGTGGCCACTCCAGAAAAATATGTATCCAGTTCTGACTTTGGTAAACTGACCTTCATTTTCCAATCTTGTTTCACTCATGTATGCCATTTAGATGTGGTACCTCCTGAGTTCTCTCACAACAGGAATTTTTCATCTTTCAGGTCTACTGGATTTTGTGTTGTCCATATGTATGCACACATTTCATGTACCAATGGTGAGTGGAATCATCTTTGTAGAAGTTTTTGTACATTGTGTGTGTGTGTGTGTGTGTGTGTGTGTATGTGTATGTATGTGTGTGTGTTTTGACCACAGAGTGGGATCCTTGCCTTCTGCGGTAAAGAGGCAAGGGTTGGGTAAGCAGTCAATTTTGGAGGCACTTTTTCTAGTGCTTTCCTCACACCAGGAGCTGAGAAGGGCAGTCCTCAAAAGGTTACTCTGACACCTAAGGGGACACCAAATCCCATTGCTGATTCCAGTGAAAATATTACCCTGTGATCTGGGCCAGCAATGTGCAGGGTTGTGACTACAGTTACCAGTGTATCTGCATCTGCTGCTTTGTTACTTGCCTGTTGCTACAGGATTTTGTGATAGGAAAAAAATGGTAAAAATGGGTGATGTCTAAAAAAATAAATAAATAAAATTTAAAAATAAAAATAAATTTTAAAATGGGTAATGTCTTTTGATGTGTGCATAAATTGGCACACATAAATAAGGCAGTATTGCATGTAGTCATCAACCTCAATCTCTCTTCCAGAGTTGTCAAAGTCTAGTAGCAGGACAGAGTCAAAATGACTGGTGATGGCTCACAATGAGCCTTAAGTGCTCCACAGTGCCTTTTTCAGTTGCCTTCTTGGCCATTGGAAGAAATTGTTCTCATCCACCCAATTCCATCAGGGGAAGGCTTCACATACTTCCCTAACTTCCCTCCCCTAATTCCCCAACAGGTTTGAGACCCACTTAGCCTGGTTTAGCCTATCTGTTGAAATGGTTTACCAGGGCATGGCTTCTGTGCTTGCTACAGTTTCTTGGAGCCACAGGTGAGAGTTGAGTGGATCAAGTAAACATCAAAAATAGAAAGCAACACCGAAAAGGGCTCAGCAGCCCTCATGCCAGAGGTAGAACTCTTTCCTGAATATACCCTACAACCCCAAATTAAATTGACAGTAACTTGTTAGTGATTAAATGGAGTTTCTGAGAAAGAGGGGAGACTCAAAGATAAAATGGAGATTTCCATAATGGATGTTCCAATTACTGGAAGTACTATGGACAGAAATAAAGAAGAAGATGAGGGGATCGACTTAGGGAATCTACTTCTGACATATTTAGCTTGGGATACTGCAAGGGCATCCAAGTCAATATCTAGAAGATGATTGTAATTTCAGGCTTGAATTTGGGAGAGAGATTATGATAGGGGCCTGGGATAACTCAGAGGAAGTTTTCTCCTTTAGAGACAGTGCTGAAGGATGTACCCACCTAGGAAGTGGGGGAAGATAACTCCATTAGGTGTGGCTACTACTTGAGCAGCTCCTGGGAAAAGACACAATTCTAGAACTTGAAACCACCACCTTTCATTCAAGCTTTTCCCACCCTACACCCAATAAGGAACTTTCCATTGTCAGGTGGTCACTCCATATATCCTCTATGAAAGCTTTTGCCTTCCTTCTTTCTGGGGAGAAAGATGTCTCTAAGACAGCTCATCCCCTTGAGCCTAAGTCTTCTACTTCCCTCTGAGTCACTTCCTCTAGTGGTCAATAAAGGACCATTTTAATTCTAATTGGACTCTGTGGGAGAGTGAAATTCTTTATAGAGGAATACCTAAGGAACTCCAACACCTAATTCCCTAGACTAGATTATAGATGTAGACCTAAAAGTCTTGTTCTCATGGGTGATAATTACATTCACAAAAATGTAGGAGCTAGCTAAAGAATAGCATTCAGGAGTGAAAAGGATACAAATATCAAGAGTAGAATTTGTAGAAACTATAAATCACTCTGATGAGGAAGAGGACCTGATGAAGAAAACAGAAAAGTTAAAGAGATAAGACTCAAGAAAATTTAAAAAAGGAAGAAAAATAATTAAATGAGAAAAAAATATTAGTAGCTTCAGTGAAGGCATGATGAAGAATCTTATTTGGCTTGAGTGACAGAAAGGTCATTGATGAACTATGGGAGAGCAGTTTCAGTTAACGTATGGGTGAAGTGCTTCTAATCGCAAGTCACTGAAGGGTGAGTAGAAAATAAATGGAGTACTTTTCAATAAAAGTTTAAAGAGGTAAATGAAATGGAGTCATTACTTAATGAGCTAGGAGGAAAAAGGAAATGTTTGCTTTTCTTTGTTTTGTCCCCAGTGCTTACCTTGGTATCTGAAACATAGAAGGTGCTGAAAAAGTTTTTGAACTGAGTGACTGGCCTTTAAAGCCTTTCACACCATGAGTGTAACTTACTTTTCTAGTCATATTATACAGTGGCTCTCTCTGTATTCTAGCCAAGTTAGCCTTCTCTCTGATCTTAATACTGAGTACCGCATTTCCAGTCATTTTGGCTTTGTACAATGTCCTTGAGCACTTGGATGTACTCTCTCTTGGCCTCTACCAATTGGAATTCAAATTAAAAAAAAAATTAATTAAAATAAGTTTGTCTTAATTTTTTTTTTGCATCACCATAAGTTAGTCAAATATCCCTCTACTTCCATCTTCCAGACACCCATCCCATATAACAAATAGTTTTCTTAAGGACAATGAAATGAAAGGAGGGGATCAGCATAACTGATCAATATAACTGAGAGTTATAAAAACATATGCAATACTTGAGGACCTCCCACCTCTGTTAAAAAAATAAAGTCCCATCCATCTCTAAATCTATCTCAAAGATATTTTTGAGTGATAAAGAAATGCCATTGAGGACATGTCGGTGCCACATCTATTTTTGTTTTGTTTTGTTTCGTTCTTTTCATCATCTCCTGCTAGAAGAGGTGGCGTGAAAGTTGAAATGTTTGAGGCCAAATGTCAAGACAACTTCCTAAAATTTTGAGCTGTCCTAAAGTAGAAAAAACTCCCTCAGGAGTCATTCCCTTTCTGTGGAAGTTATCAAACAGAGACTAGAAGACCAAAGACTTGTCTGGTATATTATAGTGGGAATTCTGTTCTCAGCCGAAGGTTGGTGACCATTGAGGATCCTTCCAACCATGAGATCCTGCAACTTACCAGATAGCTAATTCCTTGAAGAATAGGCCCTGTGTCTTTTCCTCTATTGATTAGAGCCTTTTGTAGAAAGAATGAGTGTTCAATAAAGGGTTTTGGTACAAATGAAAGGGAAATCAGTCAAATTATCTTTGATTGAATTGATTGGCTTTTGGAAGGGACTGATGGAGTCAATTTATTCCAAACAGCAGTGTTAGAAACAGTCTGACTTTGTCAAGGTCACTGTACTAGGGCAAACTTAAAAAGGATCTTCTGGAAGGCATCTCCAGAGCCATGCCATGAATAGCCTAGGCATATACAGCCCATGATTCCCTCGCAGTCCAAAAAGCTTTTCATTATCCTTAGCCAACACTTCCCCTTATCCACCTAGGGAATGGATTCTTGGCAAAGATGCCTGAAGGGCTACTGGACCCAAAACATTGGAACACAGCCTTTCTAATGCTTGCTGACCTCCAAACACTGGCACTCTTGCCCATCCCTAATGCTTCAACAAGTACACATGTGCACAATTGCAGCTCCAAAGAGGGAGGGGAGCCAAAGACCTCTACTTCAAAATTGGTCTCTGAGTCAGAAGCCCAAACCAATGTGTACCCTTGGGCTGATTAATGGCTTTATATGGATTTTAAAGCTCACTCTGGCACAGTTCTATCTCTCTCCACCCCCCCCATTCCTTTTAAAGCCATTTATGGGGAATGCCTCGCTTCTACAAAAGCAGTCCTCTATAATTTCCTTTGGCCTCCAGGATTATAATTATATTGCTGATGGAAGTACTGCTGTGTATTCATTATTTATACAGTACTGTACTACAAATGTACTGTACACAGCACATCAAAACATCATTTGTCTTCTTCTCTCAGGTATATATGGGGACTCACTCCCATGGGTATCAAACAATTCCTCTCCCTCCTTCAGAAGTCTCCCTAAAACAGTAAGTCATAGTGGAAAAAAAAGTCAGATATGATTTCAGAAGATCTTGGTTTGAATTTTGACTTTGCCATTTACTTTCTTTATGGCTGTGGGCAAGTTATTTCACATCTATTGGCTTCAGTTTCCTCCACTATAAAATGAGAGGGTTGGACTAGATCAATCACAAAATCACAGAATTTTCTAACTGAAAGGAACCTTAGCTCTTACCTAGGCCAACAATGGGACCAACTCTGTGGTGCCCAACAACCCTGAATCTCTGCTGATTGGTAAAATATAATTGCCAACCACAAACTTCTTTCCCTCTCTCAGGAATAACTAGAATCCCTGTTTGTATCAGGATATGCAAACTATATAGGATTAAACAAGAGGCCTTGGGGTCGTAGACAGAATGAATTTTATCTTGGATAGTATCTTCAACAATAATCCTTCCATTTTATAGATGAGGAAACATAGACAGCTGATGGCAGTGTAAAAACTGCTGGGCCTGGAATCAGGAAAACCTAAGTTCGAATTCAAACTCAAATTGTTGTTTGTCCTTCCTTTTCAAAGAGGACCAGTAACATCATGAGGTGATGTCTTGACTTACATGTCAATGAGAATTAAATGAGGCAGTATTGTATTGTTATCAGTCTCAATCTCTCTTCTTAAGTCATTGAAGTCCACTCATAAGACAAAAATCACATGACTGGTGATGGCCTCAGATGAAGTAGGATAACTTTGGCATCTTTGATGGCTAACCAGGCTTTAAGAGATCCACAGCACATGCTTCAGTGGCCTTCATAGCCATTGGAACTTTTTTTTTTCTCATACACCCATTTCAAGGGGAGAAATCTTCACATGCTTTGGGTAGACACCTCACCCTAACTCACTGATGTATTTGAGACCTGTCAGTTAGTCTCAACCTGATTTAGCCCATTTGGCCATTATCTATGCTTCAACTTCTTGGAGCCACTGGTAAGAGTTGGGTGGCAATGGACACCAAAAGTAGATGAGCGGGTCTGAAAAAGGTTTGTCAAATCTTCTTACTAGAAGTGCTATTAGCTAGCTTCAAGATCCTGGACAAGCAATTTAATTTTTGTCTGACTCAATTTCCTCAACTATAAAATGAGGATAATAAAAGTACCTACTTGCCAGATTGTTGTGAGAAACAAATGAAATAATATTTGTGAAGGGCTTGGTAATCAGTACAGAGTTAACCACTTGTTTCCTTCCTTCCTTCCTTCCCACTAATATCCAAAGAGTTAAAGTGACTGGCCTAAACCTCTACCCAACACCCCCACCCCCCAGCATTGGCAGAGCTAGAATTCATACCTAGAGTTTCTGAATCCAAGGCCAGGTCACTTTCTACTGCATTGCTGCCTCTTCCAAATCAAATGGTGAGTTATCAGTCGTAAGTCTTTTGGGTTAATGCTTAATCAGGTCAAAAACATAATCCTCTGTGCATGTATGTGTGAGCAAAAATCTCTGCATGTATATGTGTGCCTATTTAAATGTTTCAGGGAATATAGATTTTAATTATTTTTCATATATTTAGAATTTTATTTTTTCTAATTACATGCAAAAACAATTTTAACATCCATTTTTAAAACTTTGTGCTCCAAATTCTCTTCTTTCTTCCCTCCCCCACTCCATCAAGAAGGCAAGCTATTCAATATAAGTCATACATGTGTAGTCATGCAAAAGTATATAGATTCATTTTTAGGGACCAACGTGTTGTGGTTGATATTTGGAGATTCTCAGAGAGAATCTGGAGTTCTTTCTTCTTTTCTTTCTTCATTCATTCATTTCTTTCTTTATTCAATTATTAATTAATTAATTAATTAATTAATTCGTTCATTCATTTATTTATGTTTGTTTATTTATTTGTGGGGCAATGAGGGTTAAGTGACTTTCCCAGGATCACAGAGCTAGTAAGTGTCTGAGGCCATATTTGAACTCAGGAAAATGAGTCTTTCTGACTCCAGGCCTGGCACTCTATCCACTAAATGATACTCTGAGTTCCCTTCCTGTTCTTATTCCTGTGAATCACTTTTGTATCATCACAATCTGCTTGTATGTTTCTGGAGATCACCAAGTATAGGACTGATGGGGAGATATTATCCCAGGAAACCGTGAAATGTCATTCTCTAGAGATCTGTTTCCAAGGGGTGATTAAGAACACAGTGAGGAGAGTTTGGACTACTCACATTAAAACTGTGAATTCACTTATTCAATAAAGAGTAATTACATAACTACCATGTACCTTATATTATGTTAATCACTGTTGTTTGAGAGCTTGAACCCTTGAAACTAATGGTTATTTTCCTTAGATAAGACTGTGGACATTCTTGAATATTACCTAGGAACACTTGGCATTTGTCACTTACTGGCTATTGACCATGGTCAAGTTTCTATGACTCAGTTATCATCTATAAGAAGGGGTTCCATCTTTCTTTTTTTTTTTTCTTTTTTTTTTTTTGTGAGGCAATTGGGGTTAAGCGATTTGCCCACGGTCACACAGCTAGTAAGTGTTAAGTGTCTGAGGCCGGATTTGAACTCAGGTCCTCCTGAATCCAGGGCCAGTGCTCTATCCACTGCGCCACTTAGCTGCCCCGGGGTTCCATCTTTCAATGGAACAAACATTAATTAAGCTTCTTCAGTGTTTGTTCAAGGTACCACACTAGGGGCTAGATATACAAATTAAAAAAAATATGAATGATAGTAATTGACCTCAAGAAGTTTCTATTCTACTATGGATAGATAACCTATAAACAGATTTTAAAAAATACAAGATTATTTGAGGAGGGAGAGAATACTAATAACTAAGCAGCTCATGCATGCTTTGACATATTATCAGAGCCCTGGTAGAAGTCAGAGGTTCTACAACACAGAAGAGAGGATGGAATTCCTTCTGGGCACAGTGTGCCTCAGTTAAGTAAAAGTATACATAAGAAAGATGGAGTGTCAATGCAGAGAAGAGGATGTAAGTCATTTGGGCTAGAATGTGTTATAGCTGAGAAGGAATAATGTGAAATAAGGCTGGACAGGAAAGTGGAGTCAGATTGTGGAATATAGAATTCTGTGAATTGAAATCAGGAGGAACATGAGTTCAAATCTGTCGTCTGATACTGGCTAGCTGTTTCACCTTTTTGATTCATATTTTTCTCATCTATTAAACAGAGATAATTTTATTATAATAAGAATAACAGCAATAACAACAATAATAGTGGTAGCTGACATTAATATAGTACCTTACCATTTTCAAATCACTTTAAATATGTTTTATTGTGTGATTCTCATTTATCATTTGATTTGAATCATTTGATTCAATAACTTTGCTACTGTTATCTCCATTTTCCAGATGAGGATACTAAGGTTGAGAATTTCATGTAATTACATAACTAATACTTTCCTGATGAGAGGCTGAAAGGCATAATGCATAAGAAGACTGCTCACAGAATCCACTAGACTTGGGTTCCAATACTTACTGCCTTTGACACTTACTGAATCTGTGACCTTGGGCAAATCACTTAATATGTCAATGCCTAAGACAAATCTGGAAGGCAGTGGTTCTTAAAATTTTTATTCCTTGGACATTCTACCCTCTTAAAAATTACTGAGAACAGCAAAGAGCTTTTATTCATGTGAGTTACAGCTATCGGTATTTTATGTATTAGAAATTAAAACATATTAGCATTATAAATAGTTTTGACCTTTGACTACTAAAAGGGTCATGGGGACCACCAAGAGTCTCTGAACCACAATTTGAGAGCTACTCTTCTAAGACTATAAATTATAGAGGAAATACTGAGCTGCATTGGTGGCTGGAATTTCCTCACCAGGGAGTTTCTATGCCCTTGAAATCATGGGTGCAGTCTCACCTCAGTACTTTCATTCAAGGGTCATTATGATGTTCAAATGATATAATGTACCTAATGTGTAAACCTAAATGATCACCTGGGAAAGAAAAAAAAAATTGCCCTAGCCTAACACATCTGTACCTGATGTTGAAGTACACAGCCCTAGCAGGCATTAGAGAAGCAAGCTATGAAATATTTGGCATATTAGATTTGTATTTCAGCATTGGAGCTTTTTCACAAGTTTCTCATCTCAGTCTCATCTCAGTACCTTCATTCAAGGGTTGTTATGAGGTTCAAATGACAGTGAACATAATTTGTAAACCTAAAAAAGTTAGGTAAATGTTGACTATTTTAAAAATATGAAACTATTTGAGGAGGGAGAGATTGCTAATAGCTAAGCATCTCATGCACGATTTGACATATGAGCAGTGCCCTGGTAGAAGTCAGGGGTTCAGGGGTGGCTAGGTGGCGCAGTGGATAAAGCACCGGCCCTGGATTCAGGAGGACCTGAGTTCAAATCCGGCCTCAGACACTTGACACTTACTAGCTGTGTGACCCTGGGCAAGTCACTTAATCCCCATAGCCCCGCAAAAAAAAAAAAAAAAAGTCAGGGGTTCTATAACACAGAAGTAAGGTTGTAATTCATTTCATGCACAGGGTACCTCCTCATGTACTTCATCAACCCTTCCCTCACCCTCATTCTACATGCATATATACATATTATATATGTATGTCTACACACATATATGTATATGCACATATAAATATAGACATGTATATGCATACATGTGATTTTATCTATATATAATTCACATGTATGTATGTATGTATATGTGTGTATATATATATGTATATATATCTATATGTATATATATATGTGTGTGTATATATATATGTATATATATCTATATGTATATATATGTGTGTGTGTGTGTATATATATATATATATATATAATAGGGACTCTTTAGCATGTATAGTTCAGGTCCTCCAAATAGTAGACCTTTAAGAAATATTCATTACATTGAGTTGCACTGAATTTAATACTTTCAACTAGTGCTCATCTTTACTTCTAGAACTCACTGATATCCTATAGACCCCCCTGAAGTGGATAACAAGTGGGTCAGCTTTCCACAGTGTAAGATATTCACATATAATTGCATTAATTAAATGTAATTTTTTTTGTTCCAATCTTCCTTCTCTATGGTGAGGAGTGGAACTAAGAAAGGGGACTTTTGAATACTCAGTAAGTGGATTCTTAGCCTGGGCTCATTCCCTAGATAGGATTTCTATATAAATCCCGGACAGATAACATGCACCGAAGTGATTAAGTGAGAGAGAGAAAGAGAGGGTTCAGGGAGGTCAGAGGCACTGGTGATTCTGCTCAAATAGCGGCCAGAGTCATATTCCTCATACAATGGCTAATGTATTCTGGGCTTATTGATTCGCTTGACCGGCACTTACATCAGAGGCATAACAAATACGACAGCCAGGAGACAATATATCATTGTGTCGGCTGTTTATGCCCAGATCCCGAGGTGCAAAACTTGTGACAAAGCTCCAATGCTGAAATACAAATTTAATGTGTCGAATATTTCATAGCTTGCTGCTCTAATGCCTGCTAGGGCTGTGTACTCCAACATCAGGTAAAGATGTGTTAGGTGAGGGCAATTTTTTTTTCTTTCCCAGGTGATCATGTTACATTTTTATGAAGTATTTTTTATAGGATGGAAGAAGAGAAGGAACAGAATCACAGGATTGTAGACTTAAAGCTATAATTGATATTTTGTTGAGCCATTTTTCATTTGTGTCTGACTCTTCATGACCCTGTTTAGGTTTTCTTGGCAAATATACTAGAGTGATATACCATTTCTTTCTCCAGCTCATTTTACAGAAGAGGAAACTGAGGCCAACAGAGTGAAGTGGCTTGTCCAGGATTACACTTCTAGTAAGTGCCTGAGGCTGGATTTGAACTCATCTTTCTGAGTCTAGGTCTGAAGTTACTGGGAAATTACATTAAAAAGCATCTACTATAATCCCCTCATTTGCAGACTCAGAAACAGCTCCTGAGACATTGTGACTTGGCCAGAATCATCTATGAAATAAGTGGCAGAACCAGGTTCCAGATCCATGTCTTCTCCCTCCAAACCCAGTTACTCTGCAGAAAATATCTGGCTAGCCTCCCTGTGCTTATTTAACTACAACATCGCCATCGTTACCATCCTTAGAATTTATGGATGGTCCTTTATAAATATTATTTCATTTTGGTCTTCACATCAGTTCTCTGAAGTAAGTACTTTTATTAAACCCATTTTACAGATGATAAAATAGGCTGAAGGTGGTTAAATGATTTAGGGTTATGATAGGAAGTATTTGACTTGAGATTCCTTTTCCTGCCCCAGGGCCTTTGTAGAGTCTATCCCTGAAGCCTAGAAAGCCCTCTGTCCTCCCCTTCTCTTTCTAGAATCTTTAATTTCCATCCAAGACTAGTTCAAAAAGACTTTTCTGGTTTGTCCATTGTCCAGTACTTCCCTTGAGCCCTCTAACTTTACTTTGGAATTACTTCATATTTATTTTGTTGCTTCCTGTTGTTCAGTCATTTTTTTCAGTTGCACCGAACTCTTCATGACCCATTATGGGTTTTCTTGGCAAAGATGCTGGGGTAGTTTTTATTTCTTTCCCCAGCTCATTTTACAGATAAGGAAACTGAGGCAAACAAGATTCAGTGACTTGTCCAGCCTGTCATATCTTCTAAGTGTCTGAGGATGGATTTGAACTCAGGAAGATTAGTCTCCCTGACTCCAGGTTCTCCATTCTCCATTGCTGCCCTTAGCTGCCTTTGTTTGCTTATAAACATAGAAGTTTTGATTTTTCAGGATCAAATGTGAAATCCCCTATTTGGTTTTGAAAACCTTTCTTAACGGGGGTCTCCTCCTACCTTTCTTGTCTTCTTATCTCTTGATCCCTTCCATGAACTCTAAGATTCCAGTGACACTGCCCTCTTTGCTATTCCTTCCACATAGCATTCCATCCCCTGACATGAATCATTTTCCATGGTGATCCCCCATGCTTCAAACTTTCCAAAACTCATTGCTTTTTAATCTCTAGCACCTAGTACCATTTCTTGTATATATTAGGTGTTTAATAAAAGTCATTCAGTAAGCAATTATTAATCATCTACTATGTCAGGAACTGAGCTAAATCCTGAGTACACAAAGAAAGGAAAAAACAATCCCCTTGACTAAAGGAACTCTAATGGAGGAGTCAATATAAAAATAACTTTGTACAAATAAAATGGAGGCTACCTACAGTGAGAGGGATCAGGAAAGGATTCTTGTTGAAGGTAGATCTTTAGCTAGGACTTGAAGGAAATCAGAGAAGTTCGAAGGCAAATGTAAAGGGGATGGAAGTCTAGGCATGAGGAAAAGCCAAGGAAAATGCTTATAGTCTGGAAATAGAGTATCTTGTGTGAGGAAAAGCAAGGAGCAGAGTACATAGGGGTAAGTAAGGCATAAGAAGATTGGAAATAGAGGAGGGAATCAGGTTAAGAAGGACTTTGAGTGCCAAGGAAAGGATAATATGGGGTTCTTATATTAAGTCAAATGTATTATAAAATCACATGAGTTTTGTTTGCCTGCCATATTATGTTGTTGGCTCATATTGACCTTGCAAATCACTAATATCCATATTTTTTTTTTGGATAAACTGTTAACCAGCTTTTTCTCCTTCCTCTTCTTATTATGTCCATTAAAGAAACAAACAAAACCACAAGATTTTATGTTGATTCAAGTTCCATTTTATTTTGTTAGATCCAGCCTAATATTGCATATGTAATGCTGAAAAGCACTATAAAGGTTTTTTTAGTACAAATCCATCATTCTATAGATGCATCCCAAAGAGATCAAGTCACTTGACCTCAAAGTCACACAAAACAGGCAATAAAAGGACATGATAGGATTTTGACCCAGGTTCTCAGATCCTACATTGGTGTGTGTATATATATATATATATACACACACACATATATATACATATATACACATATACACATACATAGATATATACATACATATATGTATGTATATATATATGTGTGTGTATATATATATATTTTAAATGGAATTACAGAAAAAAGATTTCGGTGATGAATTCCCGATCTGTTAATTAGCAGCTATGTGACAGTGGGTAAGGCACTTAACCCTTATGGAATTCAATGTCTTTGTCTCTAAAATTAGAAGGCTGGTATAGATGAACTCTCAGGTCCCTAAAATCTCTAAGTCTTATGATTATGTAATATGTAGGAAATGAAAAAAAAATTGTTGAACTCAATTAAAGTGTCTTCACTCCATTAGCTAAAGGTAAGTTAAGGACAAATGATTGGCCTTGGCAGAAGCAGCAAGGCCTGTCAGGAATGGAGGATGCCATTTTAAATAGCTTACAAGCTTTTGAAAAAGAAATAACACATGCCTGAGTCTGGCATTGAGTGTGGCCATTAACCTAAAAATAACATTCTATCAACAAGAACTTGAGGGAAGCCAATGCCCACTACAAACCCCCAGGCTGCACACTCCAGTGCCAGCCAATGTATTTTTCCCATCCTGCTCTGGGTCAGGTTCACCAGTTCTTAACACCCGGCATGGAACCTGAGCATGCTTTTCTGTCTACAGCTCCTGGATTTCCATGTCTCCAACCACCACCACCACCACCACCCCTACTCCTCTCTCTCTCTCTCTCTGGTTTTGATTTCTTGGACATTGACTCTCATAGTGGTTTGGGTCCATTAATCTGTCAGCTTCCTCCATGCTCATCTGGCTTTATATTCTGATCTGAGTTGAGCTGCCTAGCATCCCAGGTTTTTACCCCTGCATCTCCTTAGCATTCCTGCTAAAGTGAGTGAAGCTAGAAAGTAGATTTGCTAACCTTTCTGAACACTTTTGGTAAGAAGGGATGAACTGAGTATTAAATAGTAAGTACCTTAAAACTCTGGGGGGTCAGAAATTATAAGACAGAGTTGAAGATTGAATGTTTCTGGACCTGGAGTCAGGAAGACCTGGGATCAAATTGGCCTCTGACATTTACTAATTGGTTGACTCTGGGCAAGTCATTTAACCTCTGCCTCAGTTCCTTCAACTGTAATATGAAGATGATAATGACACCTACCTCAGTGGACTATTGTGAGGATAAAATGAGATAATATTTCATAGTACTTGACATAGTACCTGGCACATATTTGGTGGTTAAAATGCTTGTCTCCTTCCTCCTTACCCCTAGTCTTTGATGAGCTGAAAAGCCCTATTAAGTATATATTGAAACTGGAAATATTGAAGGCTTCTCAGTTTCCAGTAATCTGTTATTAAAGCACATATATCCTTAAGAGTTCTAACACTTTAAGGAATAAGTTTTGCACATATGGTTTCATTTTTATAGGTAACTGCTCTTTGATGAAACACCTTCTTGCATTGCCAGTTACACATCCTCTTTTATTTGTAGTCTTATAGTTAGTTACCTAAAACTCTGAGAAGTCAAGGGACTTGCCCAGGGTTGGACAGTCAGAATGAGTCAAAAACAGGACTTGGACCCAGCTTTCCCTAGTTCTGAGGCTGGTCTTCTATCTACTTCAACCTGCCTAGCAACACCTTATTTTGCTGCTGTGTCATTTCAGGTGTGTCTAAATCTTCATGAACACTTTTGGGGTTTTCATGACAAAGAGAATGGAGTTGTGTGCCATTTCCTTCTCCAGCTCATTTTATAGACAAGGAAACTGAGGGAAACAGAGTTTAGTTACTTGTCCGGTGTTGCACAGTGTTGGAGGCCAGATTTGAACTTAGGAAGATGAGCCTTCTTAATTCCAGTCCTGACACTCTTATAAAATACCTTATTTCAGCCTTGCCATTTTTCTGTGAAGGTGGATTTGCAGATATTACTATCCCTACTTTAGGGATGAGAAAACAAAGGTAACTAGCATTCAAGGTAGAGTTTGAAAAGATCTTATCTAACTCCAAGCCCAATGCTCTCAGAACCAAGGGTGTGCTGGTAAACGTTTAGTAACCACCTCTCCAAGGGAAGGTGAATGTATACACAGTACAGTTTTGAGCTTAACATACACTATTAATCTTTTCTCCATCATGTTTGCTTTTAAGTCAAGACAATCAGCCAAACACTAAAACAAGCCTTAATTTGTAGTGTTTGAAAGTTTCAGAAGTGCAAATACTCATGGTGAAAATTTGACAATTGTCTCTCTCTAGCTGAATCAAGCTGGGTGGAGGATAGCACTGGCTCTAAAACACTCTCAATAAATGGCGTGCAAGGGCCCGGGGGAGGAATTGAGCACAGGGAGGAGCCTAACAACTGGTACCCTTCATGGAGGAAGTGGCTATTGAGTTGTGCCTAGATGAAAGATAAGGTTTCTGAGGGAAAGAGATGAGGAAGAAGAAGAATATCCTAAGCCAGGGGAATGGCTTATACAAATGAATTTAGGGGGGGCTATAGAAAAGCAGGTTTGGGAAACAATCATCAGTCCAGATAGGCTAGGATATAGTTTCAGAAGAAAATAATATGGAATAATATTGAAAAGGTAGTTGGAAACTAGATTTTGGAGAAACTTAAAGGTCAGACTTATAAAAGTATGTTTTATGCTGTTGGCAAGTTAGTCACTGCAACTTTTGAGTCAGAAGCTAGCATGGTGTTATGAGTGAAATTCAACACAGACTGAGGCATGGATTCTGCAAGCAAAATAATTATTAACAGGGGTACTGACTGATGTTGTTTGTCCTTTGTTCTTGAAGATGATCATGACATTGGGATGATGTCATGACTTGCAGTGAATTGGATTTTAAGTGAGGGAGGTCTGTGGAAAGTCACCAACCTCACTCTCTCCTCAAGAGGCATTTGAGTCCAGTGGCAAGATATAGATCAGAATGACTAGAAATAACCCAGGATGTTTAAGGCAATTGGGATTAAGTGACTTGTCCAAGCTAGTATGTATCTGAAGTGTGATTTGAATTCAGGTTCTCCTAACTTCAGGGCCAGAGCTCTATCCAATGTGCCACCTAGCTGTCCCTGGGTACTTGATAATAAAGAGGTCAATACCTTGCCTCAAATAGAGGCAAAGACCCCAAGATGAAGCCTTAACTCACTTTTATAAGGTTAGAACAAGGAACAGAACAGGGTAGGTGACATCATGAGATTAAAGACAAAATGACTACAGGTCTGAGGCATGGGAAACAACATGATAGGTTTGGAAGTTGTAAATAAGGGCTAGCAACAAGCCCCATCTTTCCCTCCTGTGGCTTAGAAATATGCATTACTTCAGTCCACCTGCAAGGTCAAAATATATTTGGCCAGACTTCTTTGGATGGCAAACTAGACATTGTTGACAAATAGGTTGGTATGTAAAGATGCTAGGCTAGACTCTCTGGTGTCTACTCACATCTCCCAGGGAGAGAAGAATTCCTTGAGGCAATAAAAGAACAGTGATAAGCAGGAGAGCAGGATTTCTACACTTAACTCATTACAGATCAGTTGAAGTTTCTGCACTAAGTTCAGAGGCAAAGAATCATGATTTAAGTGGTTACAGGGCAAACTTAATTACAGAGTGAAAGCAAATACATAATCAATGTTTACTTTTTTCTATGGTCAGACCTATACCTTAGGAAGATGTTTACTGAAGCTGTGTTCAGGATGGATTGGCAAGGAAACAGCCTGGAAACAGAGAAACCAATTGAGAAATCATTTCTGTAATCCAGGCAACAGGTGATAAAGGACTGATCCAATTTTTTGGCTAACTTTCTTTGTAACCTTGTGTGAATGACTTCAGATTCTAGGCTTCCATTTTCTTATCTATAAAAATAAAGGTTTCACTTAGCTATCCTATTTGATCCTTTGTAAAACTACTTCCTCATTATCTCCCTCTCAATTTAGCTTGCTTTCATGGACAGACCATCCCATCTGCTTACATTTTATGGACTCCTAGTACTGACTTCTTCTGGCTAGTCTAGGCCTCTGCTTAACCACGCCCTAAAGTGGCACAAAAAATTGATCAGTGGTGCATTAAAGTCTGCCAACCAGAAAGTAATGGGCCTTCCTTTGGGATCAGAAGCAAACTCAACACTGAGCTTCATTGCACAGGCCCCAAACAATTTATAGATGATGTTACTTTTGATGCTAGTGGAAAAAAAAAATGATCCGATTAAATCTTCCCCTAAGAAATCATTATTCCATTCAGCTCATCCAAATAGCAGGGTGTGATTTTAATTATTATAATAGAATGTAATTGTCACTAAACTGAGGAGTTAATTATTCTGAAAATAATTGTGTCATTCTTCTACAAATAAAATGAGACAAAAATGTATTTTGTAGGCTCTCTCTGTTAAATAATACTGATGGCGCCAATCTGTTTACTCAGGCAGAACTTAAGCAATAGTCACTAGTCATTTAACCAATCTTTTCCCAAGAGGTGGATTTATTTATTTTTTAACATTATGATTGGAAAAAGGGGATTTATCTCCAAAGCATCCAATTTATTTCATTTACACTGAATCCAGAATCACCAATCCTTTGCCAGGATGTCCAAGAAAGATAATCTAAAGGTTTGTAATCAATGGACCCTGGTCTCTAGGAACTCATCCTTACACATTTAGGAAACATATTTGTTTCCTGTATGTGGTAATGGAGTCTTAGACTTAGAGTAAGGAAGTCTTGGGTTCAAATCCTGACTTTGAAATTTACGATTCAGGTGACTATATACAAGCCACACAGTGACTATGGCAACCTATATTTATGTATTTACAAAGTTTGCATGGCATTTTACAAAGATGGCTATATTTTATTATTTCTTAGCCTTAGTATCTTTATCTGAATATGATAAAGTCAATGTTTGTAATACTTGCCTGCTGGTGTTGCTGTGAGGATCAAATGAGATACTACATTTTGAACCAATGGAAGGAGAACTCCATAGAATGTGGTGCAAAGAGACTTCTATTTGAAGTCAGAAGGGTTGGGGTTTGATTTTAACTCTATAGCTCTCTGCCTGTGGAACCCTGGACAAGCCATTTAAATTCATTACTGCCTATACTGCTTTGACCCTACGTCAATCAATCAATAAACATTTATTAAGGGCCTACTATGTGCCAGTCATTATACTAAGGGCTAGGGATTCAAAAAGAGGAAAAAGAGAGATCTTGCAGCCAAGGAGCTTACAATCTAATGGAGGAGACAGCATTCAAATACATATAAACAAAGCAAACAATATACAGCATAAATAGGAGATAATTAAATGAGGGATAGGACTGGAAGAAAGAGGGTTGGGAAAGACTTCCTATAGAAGGTGAGAATTTAGTTGAAACTTGAAAGAAGACAGGGAGATCAAGAGTGAAAGTAGGAAAAAGTTCCAAGTATAGGAGACAGAAAGAGGAAATCCTCAGTTGAGGAATGGAGAGTCTTGTTCCTAAAACAGTCTCTGGATCAAAGAGTACATTTTGGGTATTAAAGTTTAATAACACTGGAAAGGTGGGAGGAGGTTAGATAATGTTGGGTTTTGAATGCTAAATAGATATATTCCAAAGAAAAACCCAAAGAGAGAAAAAGACCTATTTGTACAAAAATATTGATAGAAGCTCTTTTTGTGGTGGCTATGAATTGGACATCAAAGTAATGCCCATCAATTGGGGAATGGCTAAATAACCTTTGGTATATGATGGTGATGCAATATTATGGTGCTTTAAGAAACGACAAGCAGGATAATTTCAGAAATACCAAGAAAGACTTGTATGAGCTCACCTATAGTGAAATGAGCAGAATGAAGAGAACATTGTGCACAGGGACAGCAATATTGTTTGATGAAAAGCTGTGAATGACAACTATTCTCAGCAATACAATGGTCCAAGATAATCGCAAATAACTGATGATGAAACATACTATCCACCTCCAAAGAAAGAACTGATATTGATGGAACACAGACTGAAGTATGCTATTTTACACTTTCATTTTTTCTTTTATTTACATTTTCTTGTACACAATGAGTAATATGGAAATGTTTTACATAATTACACATGTATAATCCATATCTGATGGCTTACCACCTCAGGGAGGGAGGGGAAAGAGAAGAGGGGGATGAAATTTGGAACACAAAACTATAAATAAAAATGTTTTTTATTTAAAAAATTAAAATGAAAGCAAAACAGAATTTTGCATTTGATACTGGGGACAATATAAAGTCAATAAACTTATTAAGCATATGCATGGGTATCTCATGATCAGACCTGCATTTTTGGGAAATAACTTTAATAGCTGGAGAGAAAATGGACTGGAGTGAGGCGAGACTTGAGGTAGACATCCCCAGAAGGCTGTTGCAATATCACCAGGCTTGAGGTAATAAGTGCCTGCAGTGGGGTATAGACAATGTCAGAGGAGAAAAGGAGGCATATATGAGAAAAGTTGCAAAAGTGAAATAGATTATCCCTGGCAGAAGCTTGGATATAGGGGATGAGGGATGGTAAGGAGTCCAGAATGAGTCTTAGATTGCAAGCCCAAGGGACTAGTAGGATGGTGTTACCCTCTACAGTAATAGGAAAGATGGTAGTTAGGGTTGGGGGGTGGGGAAGATAATGAATTCCAATTTAAACCTATTTGTCTTAATATATCTACTGGAAATCCCATTCACGTTGTTGGAAAGGCAATCAGAGATGCAAGCTTAGAGGTCAACAGAGAGATTGGGATAGGAAAAATAGATTTGAGAATTATAAACATAGAAATGGTACTCAAGTTCATGTCTACTGAGATCACCAAGTGAAGTATCATAGATGGAAAAGAGAAGAGAGCCCAGGACAGAATGCTAAGGGACACCTACAGTTAGTAGGAGTGGTATGGAAGGAGATTCTGCAAAGTAGACAGGGAAGGAAAGAGCAGAGGAGTAGGAGGAAAACCAGGAGAAATTGGTGTCCTAGAAATCTGTAGAGAAGAATGTGTCAGGGGAAAAAAAAGAGTAATCAACAGTGTGAAACATCAAAAGACCTGACAGGAGGTCAAGGAGAATAAGGTTTGAGAAAGGACTTTTGAAATTTGTAACTAAGAAATCATTAGTAATTCTGGCGAGAGTAGTTTCAGTGGAATGACAAGGTCAAAAACTAAATCACAAGGGGTTAAGAAGAGAGTGAGAGTAGATAAAGTGGAGACACCTCTTGTAGATGTCCCTTTTGAAGAGTTTAGCTATAAAGGGCAGAATAGATATTGGATGAGAGTGAGGATGGAAGGATCAAGTGAGCATTTTTTTTTCAGGATAAGGAAGACATGGACTTGTTTGTTAATTGTAGGAAATAAGCCAGAAGATAGGTAAAGAGTGAAAATCAATGAAAGAGAGGAGGATAATAACAGAAGCAATATGATGGAGGAATGGGGATGGAATGAGATAGTTTATTGAAGTGGAAGGGTTAGCCATGGTAAGAAGGAAAGTCACCTTATTTGAGATAGGAGGGAAGGAAGAAATAATGGGAGAAGGCATCTGTGTGATAGGAGAAGAGATTCTTCTAAGGAGTATTTCACATTGCCCTCTATTTTTTTATTCAATAGAATTTGCTTTACTGTGTCTGGGTTTCTCATAAAATCATTAGCTTCCATTTGTTCAATCCTAATTCTTGGGCAATTATTTTCTTCAGAGAGCTTTTGTATCTCATTTCCCATGTGGCTTTTCAAGGTGTTGGCTTTTTTTCTCATGATTCTCTTGCATCACTCTCATTTCTCTTTCCATTCTTTTCTCCATCTTTCTAAAGCTTCCCTCTATCTCTCTTACTTTCTCTTCAAAGTCCTTTTTGAGGGCTTCCATGGCCTGAGATCAATTCATATTTTTCTTTGAATCTTTGGATGCAGGAGCTTTGCCTTTGTTATTATCTTTTTCTGGGCATGTAGTCTGGTCTACCTTTCCCCCAAAGAAGCTTTCAATGGTCTGCTGTTTTCTCTGCCTACTCATCTGATTCTCTATGGTCAGAAGTGTGCGTGCCTGTGCCCCTCCCTCACTGGGTGGCTGCCCCTTGAGTTTGCTTTGTTGGTTCGGAACATGGACTCCCCACCCCAGTTCCAGCAGAAACTGCAGCTATTCCCCCCAAATGCTGGACCCCCTCATGGGTCCACGGGCCAATCTTCAGAAGAAGCAGCTGAAGATTCCAAGGCTCAAGAGGCACTGCCTGCCTGATGCTGGTCCTGCTCTGGGCATTGCACTCCTCTCTCAGCCCAAAAAATAGGTGATCCCAGTCACCTAATTAAGGGTTGTTTTTTTTTTTACTAGAAAATAGTCTCACTCTGTTCTTACATGTGTTATACTGCTCCAGGGGTTGTTTTATGACATTATTTTTTGGAGTGCATGGACAGGTTTGTTGGGAATGAGGAGAGTCACAGCCTTTTCTCCACCATCTTGGCTCTGCCCCCCAGGAGAAGAGATTCTTTACAGCAAATGACTTCTTCTTCTTCTTTTTTCCCCCCTGTAAAATAGAAAGCAAGGTTCTCAACTGAGATACTCAGGGTAGGGGAGCCATGGAAGGTTTGAGGAGGGATGAAAGGCTTGGAAGTATTGCTGTGGAAGAGTGAAATAATGAATTGATAAGAGAAGGGCAGCTAGGTGGAAGACTGGATGTAGTGTTGGGCTTGGAGTCATGATGATTTACCTTCCTGAGTCCAAATATGGCCTCATACATTTACTAGTTGTGTGACCCTAACCATGTTTGCCTCAATTTATTCATCTGTAAAAATGAGCTGGAGAAAGAAATGGCAAACCAGTCCAGTATCTTTGACTAAAACAAAACAAAACAAAACAAACAAACAAACAATATATATATATATATATATATATATATATATATATATGAAGAGGACAGAGATTCAAGAGGATAGTGTAGAGTTGATTTTGTTCTTCAAGGGGTATAGAAAAGAGTAACTAATGCAGGGGAGTTGTCCTTGGAAAGAATTGAGGAGTCAAAGGATTGGAGATCAAAGTGTGGATAAAGAGTAGGACTTAGTGAAGGAAGACAGATGGTGAGGTGAAAAGCCAATAGATTATGGAAAGATGAGAAAATTTCAGAATTCTTAAACATAGAGGTGGCATATTTGTGATTGACCAAGTATATGACCATCTTTTTCTATGGCTAAGGTGGGTTGGGGGAGTAGCATAAAGGAAGTTATGAGCAGGTTGAAAAACTGAGTAGTTAGAGTATTTGAGATAGAATGTACATGTATGTTGAAGCCCCCTATGAAGAGGGCAGGAGTTAGGAAAGGAAGAAAAAATCATATGATGTGGGTATTGAATTCATTTAGGAAGGAAAAGAAGTTACATGATAGTCTGTAGCCAACAGCTGTTGGCTTTTTTATTTTAATTGAGTGGTAAATATGGATACTTTGGAGGGGGAAAGAGAGAGAGAGAGAGAGAGAGAGAGAGAGAGAGAGAGAGAGAGAGAGAGAGAGAGAGAGAGAGAGAGAGAGAGAGCTTACTTAGTGTTGGAGGAAGAGGGAGACCTGGGAAGTGACAATAAAAAGTAAGAAGTATTTCAACTTTTCCATCTCTACCAGTGAGTCAAGGAAAATAAGTGAAGGTGTAGCCAATCCTGGAAAAGGTAGCCAGGGATGCCATGCAATTAGGAGGGAGACAAGTTTCAAAAAGAGTTATTAGAATGAAGGTGTGGGAGAGGAAAATATTTACAATGAAGAGATATTCATTGCTTATGGAACAAATATTCAAGAGGCTGGATGGAGTTAGGTTGAACCTTTGGAATGGGAGAGTTGAGGGGGAAGGGAATGAGGAACTGG
The DNA here is from genome assembly GCF_019393635.1 of Dromiciops gliroides. Lineage (NCBI taxonomy): Eukaryota > Metazoa > Chordata > Mammalia > Microbiotheria > Microbiotheriidae > Dromiciops > Dromiciops gliroides. Next base: position 671,803,914 of record NC_057862.1, read on the forward strand.
GTATAAAATGGAGTTTGCATTATGATCTATAAGAGCTCAGATGCACTGGAATATGAAAGGTATGATTAGGTATGAGAATGTTTGTCATTGAGCTGAGGGTGCCACTCCTCTACCCTCAAAGGACAGATGCAACAGAAGATGACAAGCATGAAGACAAAGTGAGAGTTCTTCTTTACACCAAATGTTCTCCACATCCCAGTTGGGAGATTGGGATGGCAGCAAGAGGTGGAAATTTCCTTGGGCTGGAATAGATGAAAGTGGTTCCTTTGGGGCAGATGGAAAACGTGTGGGTACAGCCCCTAGCAGCCCTTCCTTAGAGGATATGCTTCACCCAGCAGGAAATGAAAGGCACAAGATAGTAAAGAGCAGATTGGTTTGAGGTCTTTTCTCTTTTCTATCTTATTCCTTTAGGGACCAGTTCAAGTCTGTATTTTCTTCTATATACTGACAAATCCCTTGTTCTCTTCTTTTTTAATCACCAATCACACATTGATTACACCCCCTTGTATTACTCCCACCAGCTGCATCTTTAATTCCTATCACATCTTTTTGTTTGTTTGTTTGATGTAGCTGAAGGAAATCATTAAACTATGCAAATTAACTCCAGTAGAAATTATTGCTGTCTACTCTTGACTGGGCACTTTCTGCAGCAAAGCAATCCTTTTACTCCCCTTTATTTGATTTATTGTCCTGCCTTTCACTAGTGGCTATTTCAAATGGAGTAATATCTTTTGAGTTCTTCCACATCATCATCTCTTGGCATCACCTTGTTTCATGCTTTAAAAAAAGCTTTTCAGTTAGAGCTCCCTTTTCTCCTCACCTCCTAATCACTATGACATTTTCCTTCAATATGTCTCTTTCACACTTCTCTTAGATGAATAAGTGACCCTTTCCCTTACCAAAGCTAATTCCTCTATACAAACCCTTGATCTCATCCTATACCATCTAGTCTGAGCAATAATGAATCCTTTTTTTTTTCTTTTTACTTGCAGGACAATGAGGGTTAAGTGGCTTGCCCAGGGTCACACAGCTAGTAAATGTCAAGTGTTTGAGGCTGGATTTGAACTCAGGTCCTCCTGAATTCAGGGCCAGTGCTTTATCCACTGCACCACTTAGCTGCCCCAAATTAGCACTGATCTATTTATTGTTTTTTTGTTTTTGGTGGGGCAATGAGAGTTAAGTGATTTGCCCAGGGTCACACAGCTAGTAAGTGTCAAGTATCTGAGGCTGGATTTGAATTCAGGTCCTCCTGAATCCAAGGCTGGTGCTTTATCTACTGTGCTACCTAGCTTCCCCTAATAATTAATTATTAATAGAGTATAATAGTCTATAAACATTAAATAAGTGCTTACTATGTGTCAGGTACTGTGCCAATTCCTGATGATAGAAATCTGAAAAAGAAAGTTCTTGTCTTCAAGAAATTACAAAGCAACACACACACATGAGAACTGAAGAGGGGGATGGGAATTACCTCATGTGAGATCATACTGGATAAGTCAAAGAAGTTCAGTCTCTCCCTTTAATCTTTAATCTCCCCATCTGCTGGCTCCTTCACTTCTGGCAATAGACATACTCATGTCTTCCCCTTCCATTAGATGCAATCATTTAATTGGGCCAACCCAACTCTTCTTTATACCCTGTTACTAATCTCCTTAGGAAAGCCATCTAGACTTGATGTCTCTATTTCCTCTCACTCAAAATCCTCTGCAATGTGACTTCTGATGTCATTATTCAACTGAATGAGTTATCTCTAAATTTACCAATGATCTTTCAAATGCAAAATCTAATGACATGTTTGTCAGTCCTCATTCTTTAATTCTTTGGCATTTAAAGTTCTTCATAATCTGTTCCCCTTCTGCCCTTCCACATTCTTCCACTTTATTCCCTTCCACTCATTCTCCAATCCATCTACACTGGCCTACTTGAAACTCCACACCTGCAACACTCAACCTCCCATCTTTATGCAATTGCAATTCTTTTCGCTTTTGCAGGGAATGTCCTCATGTTCTTCCTCCACCTCTTAGTTTCCCTGGGTTTCTTTAAGATTTAGTTCAAATGTCATGTTTTATATGAGGCTTTTCCCACAGCACAGCATAGTGGTTAGATCTTTTTAAGTATGTCTATATAAGACTCCTGTGTGAAATACTTTAGTCTCTTTCTCATTGTTGATGGTGAGGATAGCAAAGAATTTTTTGTGGTCATACAGCTAGTATGAGTTAGAAGCAAATTTGAACCTATAACTTCTTGACTTCAAGAATGGGCTTGTATCCTTTATGCCATCCTGCCTATGATCCTTTGAAGCCTAGGGATAATAAATACAAACTTTGGCTTCATTAATATTTTTACTGAGAGATGGACCTGAGCTAGTGTTCAGAGATGTTGACAATCATCTAATTAAATTCCATAATTTTACAAATAGGAATACTGAGGGAAGGTTCTCACTAGAAGTCAAGAAGAAACTTGGGGACCCTTTTGGAATGGCTGTGTCAAAAAGATCAAATTGTCATCAAAGGAAGAGGGAAATGGTGAAAAGAGTTCAGAGGAAGGTTTGTTTGGGAAGATAATTTGCTTTAATTTCTGAACATGTGATTTCCCAACTAGAACTTGGCACTTTCAGTGACAGTGTACCATTTTGTCCTTATGGAAAACCAGCAGCAAATGGAGTGCAAAACAATGAAGAGATAATGTACTGCTTATGGTAATCCTGCTGAGCACTAAGTGCCCCCCTAGTGTCTTGGTGGGGTTAATGCAACTCCCTGAACACCTATTTTACCCTCAGGCAGGGACTTAAACCCTCAGAGAATTGCAGCCTGTAGTTCTTTAAAATCCAATTAGCAAATCAAAGAACAAAGGTGTTGTCCTCAGTTGTAATGGGGCTCCTCAGTTAGACAACCTGTCTGATGTCAACTGTGAGTTTCTTTTAAAGCATTGATGTATATTTGGCAAAAGACATCACTAGTCTTTTTCTGCAGAGAAGACAGTGGGATATAGGTAAAAATGTGGTGGCCTGGAGAGTTAGAAGTACATTGGAGTCAATGCCTTTAAATTTTCACCTTGCACTATCCTTGCCTTACTGTGAGGTCTAGAATGTATACATGGAAGATAGGCAGGGTTCATGGGACCTCTGTTAATTTATACTGTGCATCAAAGAATCATAGATGTAGAACTGGAAGGAACCTTCCAGGTCATTTCAAACAATATCCTCATTTTACAGATAGAGCAATGGATTTGGTGCCAGGAAGACATGAGTTCAAATCACATCTCCATCAAGTAACTATGGGATCATGGGCAAATCTCTCCAAACCTTAATTTCTTCATGTATAAAGTACAGCAAATGATACCTATAGTATCTAATTTACAGGTCTTATAAATCTCAAATGAGCTGCTATAATATAAGGTGGTTTGCCAAGCACTGTAGATATACAATAATGATACTATTTTTTTTAAAAAATCACTTGAGCTTCCTCTCTCATAATTTAATATTAATATCTTTGTTGTTCATTTATTTGAGCCATGTCCAGCTTTCTATGACCCCATTTGGAGCTTTCTTGGCAAAGATCCTAGAGTGGTTTGCCATTCCCTTCTTCAGGTCAGTTTACAGACGAGGAGACTAAAGTAAAGAGGGCTAAGTGAATTTTCCCACAGTCACATAGCTAGTAAGAGTCTGAAGCTGGATTTGTACTCAGGAAGATGAGTCTTCCTGACCCTACCGTCTAGCTGCCCAAAATTAATATATTCAGGTTAATTAATAGAACTTTGGCTATCTATGTCTATAGCCCTACTTTAGAGTTAATTTCAAGTTCAGAAGATGGGCAAGACCCATAATCATATCTTCTGTATGTATTATTAGTGATATATGATTTATAGATTAAAATAGTTAAATTTACAGAATTCACTAGAGTATAGGAGAAAAAAGAGTAAACTGAAAAGTTCAGAAAACTGAATTTTCTTACAGCAGGAAGGTTATTGAATTGAAAAGTAAAACAAACAAACAAAAAACAAACCTAGGTTTCAAATCCTACATCTGTTACTTGCTACCTCAATGGCCTTTCAACATATTATCATTATTTTAAAATGCAAAATTATGCCTAGACTCAGTTTCTTCTTCTCTAAAACTAGGGGTTTGTAATGATTCAAAAGAAATCATTAAATGCTTAATACATGCCATGTGTCATATAGAAACTTAAGAAGCAATAGTCAAAAAATGAACTAGGTCTTTTCCTCAAAGATCTTATAGTTTAGGGAGGTATTGTGTTTAGAGGTATCATGTACAGTGGAAAGAGCCTTGTCTCTAGACTCAAAGTACCGCACTTCAAAAACTCCCTCTGACACATTACTTGTGTGACCTTGGGCAAGTCACCTAAACTATCTGAACTTCAGTTTCCCCAATTATAAAATTAAGGGTTTAGCATGTCTACAGATATATTTTCTAGTTTTTCATATACGATCCTAAGATTCTACTGAGTAGGGATTGGAAGGCAAGGTCTCTAACAATCTTCTGCAATTTGGATTGGGTACAAACTAACTTAAGTGACCTTGGGAAAGTTATTTTACCACTTAAGGCCCTTTATTTCATATAAAGTGATGGAATTCTACTGCATGTTCTTTAAGTCCTCTTCCATCTTAAAAATTCCACAAGTCTTTGGCCCATTGCCAGGGTAATAAAATACTTCATTGTCTTAGGATGAGCCTTGATTGTTTGGAAAGTAACAGCAGCTGGAATGATGTAATGGGAGTTTATATAAGACTGGGAAGACTGGAGATCTGAACTATCTCCTGTGTGAATTGATCTCTTTTGGAAGGAGATGGGGAGTGGAAAGCTGAGTATATCTGCCTTGAACAGTGGCATTGTGGGATAGGTCTGTGGCTATAGATTTCTAGTAAAAAAAAAAATACATGCTTATTTTGCTATCCATGCTATTTCCCAGTCTTCCTTCTGGAATTCTAGGACTTGGTCAATACTCTAGTTTTCAACTACAACTATAATATTATAACATTCTTGTATCAGCTAATTCTGCAATTTACTCTTTAACTTACATATAATACCAACCCACTCATTCAAATAATTCAACAACTTGGTGATGCCATTTCTACAGATGGAATTAACTGTAATATTTCTTCTATTTTATGCCAAAATTAAATGCATATGTAGTTCATTTCAGCAATATCCCCCCAAAAGAGCTGAAGAATTAAATTATTTATCATTTGTATGATGAGAGAACCAGCTGCCAATACAAGGGTGCAATCTTCAGCCAACATCTGCAACAATACAACTCATTTCCTGGGCAGATATTGCTAATCACTAGAAACAGTTTCTGTTCCTGCTGCTCAGAGATCATTGCAATGGTATTGGTAACCTGGAGTCTCATTTTACAGTGGAATGGGGACCAAAAGGAGATATTACCTACAAGTAGCTCATGAGTGCTAGTTTTATAATGGAAAGATAAATCGGGCGTTGGAAAGTTTTAATCAATTCATAGATTTCCAGAAAAAAATTTCCAGATGATCTAATTCAATGTTTCTCATCCTTTCTTGTATCATGAGTCCTTCCAACAATTATATGATTATAATAATATATTATAAATTATATTATATTTATATTATTGTAATATATTGTTATGTATAATGTTATATTAAAGCTCTCTGTATAATATGTTATTGTAATTATATACAAAATAATATTATTAATGTTCAAGTTTCCATGTAATATTCATGGTTCTAGTATTGGATAGAGAGTTAACCTGGAAACCAGGAATCCTGGGTTCAAGTTTGATACATATGGACCCTGTAATCCCAAACAAATCATTTAACCACTTACTGATCTTGGAAACTCTCTAAGATTAAAGTTGGAGGGAAGGTGGTAACCTTTGTAAAGGGAATTACCTTTACCTGGCAGTTCTTTTTAAAAATGAAGTAATATAAAAAATAAACAAATAAAATAAAATGAAGTAATAAGTCCACTCTGAGCCTCCCCCTTTGGGAAAAAAAAATGGAACAACACCTAGGCTCAAGGGCTCTCTCCCATTCATAGTTTAATTTTCTAATAGTGTCATGTCCATAGATATTTTCTCCCCAACTTGATTATTAGAACTTTGGGGATAGAGACATCATTCATTTCATTTAGCACAATTGTTGGCCATCAGTTACCTCAATATCATCTCATTTGATCATTACAACAACCCTGAAGTTAGGTGTTATTATTATCTTCATTTTATGGTTGAGGAAACTGAGCAAAACATTGGCTAAGTGATTTGCCCAAAGTCACACAGGTAGTAAATGACTGAGGAAAGATATTAACTCAGGTACTCATGACTGCGTCAATCTTCACAACTTAACCCTAGATCTTGTAGACTATCAGTCCAGAAAAGTTCAAATTCCAAAGACTTCCTCATCTTCCCCAGAGGGCTTACCATGTCTTCTCTGGGCTTCATTACTGGGTTGATAGCAATATCCAGAATAAAATCCCAGCACCAAAGAAAGTAGGACTTGAGTTCCTGAATCTGGGTTTCTGCTGCCTACATCTAGAAATGAAGAAAACCTAAACAGACCAAAAGTACAAAACCTATTTCTCAGAGCCACAGGACCTATGGGGAAAGAGAAGACATTCCTTTTCACCTAGCTTAGTTCATAGTATACATGATATGGAAAGAAAAGATCTTCACACTTGGACACCAGGAGAAGAGAGAGAAATTTTGTCTTTGGTAATTTTGAAGACATGGTCCATTATAGCCACACAGCCAATGAAGAGAGACTATTCCAAACCACATTGTGTGAGAAAGCCAATATCTTTTCCTACAAATAGGTACCTCTATCTTGGGCATTCTGGGCAGGTGCCAAAGTTGGATTACACCTGGAATACTCTCCCATCTTCAGTACCTCTTTTCCTTGGTTTTTCTGGCCTCCTTTAATTATCAAATAAAGTCCCAACTTCTACAAGAGGCCTTTAATGGTTCCCTCTCCTATCCCACAATGTTCTTCCTCTTGTATTACGATCCATTTATGCTGTGTATATCTTTTATATACATAGTTATTTTCATGTTCTCTCTACCAATAGAATATGAAGTCCTTGAAGACAAGAACGGTGTTTCTACCTTAAAAGAAATCAGTGTGGGGCAGTTGGTGGTGCAGTGGATAGAGCACCAGCCCTGGATCCAGGAGGACCTGAGTTAAAATCCAGTCTTCGACACTTGACATTAGCTGTTTGACCCTGGGCAAGTCACTTAACCATCATTGCCCTGCAAAAAAATAAAATAAAATAAAATAAAATAAATCAGTATTTAACATTGTCCATGGGGGAAAATCAGGACATAATAAATGCTTGTTGAGTGACTAAATATATGATATCATTTTACACTGCCACTAATATGATCTTTGATTTTGGGTTGAGTCATCAGGTGTCTTTCTCCCTGCCATATAAATTAAAGTGAGCTCAGAAGATATAATGAGCTGTACGAAGATGAAAGTCTTGATAAAAATCACAAGAAAAGTGTTAGGTAGTGTGAAGAAGTACCCTCACATAAGATGTCCTGAAGGGCTAGAATTTGTCTTAAAAATAAAGACCTCGTGCATTACAATTTTAAGTGTCACCACACATCTCAAGTGTGTGACTTCTTGTGATCTTTAGTGAGACTCAAAATCTTCAGACTTGACCTACAGCATTGCAAGTTTGTCCACCTGTAGAAATGACCGCAGAGATGTCTGAGTTCCAGTCAACAAACTGGATCACATATCTACGACGTGCAGCAGCTATACTGAGTGAGATGGGGAGAAAGAACAACCATGCAATAAAACTTTAGAAGTGGAAAGACACTTGCAATCCAATTACCCCCTGTCAGTCAAAAAGTATTGAATAAATATTTATGACATATCTGCCATTGATCTCAGGACTGAGAAAGAAGGGAAAGACACAAATGTGACCCCATCTTCAAGGATTTCACATTCTAATAGGAGTAAACAGCATTCAAATAATTGTGCGTACCAGATATAGCATTGCTCCTACTTCATTTCAATTAGGACCAGTGACATCATGGGATGGTGTCTGGACTTGCTTTTGAATTGGATTTAATTGAGGCAGAATTCAACAAAGTCCTCAGTCTCACTCTCTCTTCCAGAATCATCAAAGTCTAGTAGCAAGACAAAAGTCAATTGTGATTGCCTTTGGCATCTTCATTTTATTACCAAGCTCTAAGCTACACATTTCCTGCTTCAGAAGCCTTAAAGGCCATTGGAACAGAACGTTCTCATCTGCCCATTCCTGTGGGGCAAATCTTCACATGCTTGGAGTAGGCGGATCCTAGCTCACCAATGGGTTTGAGGATAATTGGTTGCCCTCACCTCAGATTAGCCCATCGGATGAGATGTTTTACTGGGGTAAAGGGGGAGGGGACTGGCCATTGTTCATCCTACAGCTTCTTGGAGCCACAAGTGAGTGTGGGGTGAAAGTGAGCACCAATGATGGATAAACAGTCCTGAAAAGGGCTTGTCAAGTTCTTATACCAGAAGTGCTAATCCTCCCTGAATATCTCATATACCCAAACAGATACATACAGCACAACTGGACCATAATCTTAGAGATAGTACATTCACAGTGTTTAAAAGGAAGTGTGGAGCAGTAGAAACTCATCAGGAAAAAGTCTCCTACAAAAGATAGGATTTGGGTTCAGTTTTTAAAGAAACCAAAAGGCAGATATGAGTAGGAAAGATAACACGGGGAAAATGGCCAGGGAAAAGCATGGAGTCATTAGGTGGAGTGATTTGTGCAAGGAGCAGTAAACAAAAATTACTGGATTGTTGAAAGTATTTGGAGGGGACTAAGAATATAGAGGTGTGGTCAGAGATGAAGGGAATTTGTGAGAAAGACATTCAGAATAAAGTAAGTTTAGAATAGGGATTTGGTGGAGATGGTAGATACAGACCAGCAGATGGGAGGATGAAGAAGAGCCTGGGTAGGAGGAATATAGAATAATCCCAACATGTATAGAGACTAAAATAATAGATGCTAGATGATTTTTTAAAATGCAAAGTACTCAGGAATTACTTAGAGAGAAAACCTAGCTGCACAGTAAGGACTTTGTGTTTAGAGATAATATATTCTTTTTCTTTTCTTTTCTTCATATGTTCAGAAGAAAGGCAGGATGTACAAGTAGACCTCATCATCATTATCATTTCCACCTCTCAAAATGTTATTGAATGTCCAACCAGAATTAACTGCTTCTTTCTTTCTTTTTTCTTTCTTTCTTTCTCTTCTTTCTTTCTCTCTCTCTCTCTCTCTCTCTCTCTCTCTCTCTCTCTCTCTCTCTCTCTCTCTCTCTCACACACACACACACACACACCTGGGACTAGCTTTTGCTTTTTGGTTGTTGTGTCTAGGCTGCTATTCACCATATTTAAATGGAAATTCCTAAAGGAACTGGGCCACCTCTCTGTTCCAGTAACGCATAGAGGATATTCTCCATTCTTCTTCAGGGTCATGGAACTGGAACTTTTCTTAAACATTCAATTTCTTTTCAATCAGTCTTCAGTATATGTAGTTCTCTTGCTGCCTCTCATACTATTCTCATGATGAGGGTTCCAGGGTAAGGAAACTAATGGCATGGATCTGATCCTTTTGTTTGATGCCAGATCATTTAACTTTGCTTTATTGTAGTTCCATAGACTACACTGCTGGGAGCTGTTTTGGAAGGACATTCTCTGAACCCAACAACCTTGAAGGGAAGTATAAATGAGAGTATACAACTCAAAAGGGCATACTGTATTGGTACATGAAAAATAGAATTCTCTTCTTCTTCTTCTTCTTCTTCTTCTTCTTCTTCTTCTTCTTCTTCTTCTTCTTCTTCTTCTTCTTCTTCTTCCTCCTCCTCCTCCTCCTTCCCCTAACCTCCTCTTCTTCCTCTTCCTCCTCTTATCTCCTCTCTCCTCTCTCCATATATGTATAGACACATTCATACATGCAAATAAAATTAATGCATACATATATAGAGAGAAATAGATTGTTATACCTTAATGAGAAAATGAAGGAGGAAGAGAGAGACTGAGACAGAGAGAGAGTCAATAAAGCATAAAGGTTATTGGGGCACATTCCAAGTCCAACAAAAACATAAAAAGAGTCTAATGTTATCCCAGATATAGAACTCAAAGGTCATCTAGTCTAATTTCCTCAATTTACAGATGTAGAAACTATACAGTAAATGGAGATCAAGTGTCAGAGATGGCACCATTTTAACTCATGTCCTCTGACTACAGAATAAATCCCCTTTCCTCACTACAATTCTGCATTTCTAAAAGGATGATGAAAATGGAGCATCAGGCAATATTCTATTCTACGCTAGGTGCAGTCCCCCATATGTGGCCCAGAGAGAAGTAGATGAGTCAGTTAGAAGGCATTCTATCCAATTCAAGAAAAGTGAGCTGAATCACCCAGGGTTAGGATCCTCACATCACTTGAGAGAAGAAAGGGAGATTGAGAGAAATTTGAGTCTCTTAATGCCACATAGTACTTCTGTTTTATCCATCATATTATAACGTACAGAGCCCTAAAGATGGAGCTAGAAAGAGGGTTAAAATATTGCTCAGACATCTGTATAATGCGTTACTCTATATGTCACAAACACTCTTAATCCCACTTTCCCTATATATATGGTTACTAATAGCACTTCATAGGGTTGCTATAAAAATCAATCAATTAAATAAACATTTATTAAGCACCCATCCTGTGCCATGCTTTGTACTAAGTGCTGAAGATACAAAAATAGTACAAAGACTCAAGGAGTTTAGAATTGAATGGGAGAGACAACAAGCAAATATACACAAAGTAAGATATATACAGGATAAGTTGAGAATAACTAAAAGAAGAAAGGCATTGAGATTAATAGGGATTGAGGAAGGCTTCTTGTAGGAGGAGGGTTTTAGCTGGGATTTAAAAGAAGGCAGATAGGTCAATAGTTAGAGTAGAGGGGGAAGAAAGTTACAGACATGGGAAACAATCAGAAAAAATGCCTGGAGCCCAGAGATGTAATGTCTTGCTTGTGGGTGAGCCAAAGGGCCAATATCACTGGAGCAGAGTTGGGAAATAAGATGTATGAGGACTGCAAAAGTAGGTTTGGGTCAGCTAATGAAGGGCTTCAAAAGTCAAAAAGAGCATTTTGTATTTGATAGTGTAGTCAATAAGAAGCCACTGGAGTTTATTGAGTGTATATGGGGATGTGTCATGATTGAACCTGTGCTTTAGGAAAATCACTTTAAGTGTCTGAATGGAGGATGGAGCAGGGAGATTCTTGAGGTAGGCAGAGCATCCAGCAGAGTATTACAATAACAAAAGCATGAGGTGATGAGAGCCTGCACCAGAGTAGTGGTAGTGTCAGGAGAGAAAGTGGCAAATGTGAGACATGCTTCAAAGGTGAAATCTCCAGGCCTTAAAAATTAGATTAGCTACAGGAGGGTGAGATATAGTGAGCAATCCAGAATGATTCCTAGACTGTGAGCCTGAGGGAGTAAGAGGATGGTGTTGCTCTCCATAGTAATAGAGAAGGAAGGAGGGGAGAAGGTTTATGGGAAAAGATAATGGCTTCTGTTTTATACATATTGAGTTTCATCTGCCTGCTGGACACCCATTTCAAGATTTCTAAAAGTCAGCTGGAGAGGGCATATTGAAGGCCAGCAAAGAGATTGGGACAAGAAAGGTAAATTTCAAAATCATCAGAACAGAAATAGTCATTAAATCCATGAGAGATGATGAGATCACCAAGTAAAGTAGTATACAAGGATAAAAGAAGAAGACCCAAGACAGAACCCTGAGGGAAACCCTACAGTTAGAGGGTGTGATCTGGAGGAGAATCCAGCAAAAGAGACAGAATAAATGGTCAGATAGGGGAAAAACATCCAACAACACAACCACCACCAACAACAACAGGACAGAGGGTGTCCAGGAGAAAATATGTAGGAGAAAGTGATCAACAGTTTCAAACATTGTAGAGAGGTCAAGGGGAATGAGGATTGGTAAAAGGTCATTGGATTTGGCAATGGAAAGATCATTAGTAACTTTGGAGACGGCAGTTTCAGTGCTGAAATTGGTTGTAAAGGGTTAAGATTAGTATGAAAGAAGAGAAAATGGAGGCACTGATTGTACGTGACCTTATTGTAGAGTTTAGCTACAAAAAAGCAGAAGAGATATACAATGATAGTTAATATGGATGGGCTAATGTGTGTAAAGCACTTTGCAAGCCTTGAAGGTAACAAATATATCAGCTAATGTTAATACTCTTATTAGTTGGGTAATATACCAGTCTCCAGTTAATTGAAGCTCCTCCCCTTAGAGATCTGGGTGAAATGTCATTATCTTCTCTATATAAAATGATATGGGCTAATGCCCTTTGTAAAGGACAAATTGTCTTCAAATCTGGGGGTTTCTATACTGTTAACAAACAAAAAAGTGATCACCTCAATCCAGTTACCTGGTTAGTGTTGGGTTTCACTTTCCTGACACCTGTTATTTTTTTTAAATAATATTTTATGTTTCTTAATTACATGTAAAAACAATTTTAACTTTTTTTTAAAAGAAGTTTTGAGTTGCAAATTCTATCCCTCCCTCCTTCCTCTCTCCCTCCCCTGAGATGGTTTGCAATCTGATAAAGGTTATACATATTCAATCATATAAAACATTTCCACGTTGGTAACTTTTTAGAAGAAAATTAAAACAAAAAGAGGAAGATAGATACATAGAAAGAAGGGACAAAAGATAAAAATAGTATGTTTCAGTCTGTATTTGGATTCCATCAGTTCTTTCTCTGGAGGCAGAAGAAATTTTTCATCATGAGTCCTTTGGGATGGCTTGGATCATTGTATTGTTGAGAATTGCTAAATCATTCACAGTTATTCATTGCACAATATTGCTTTTACTGTATACAGTGTTCTGATTTTCCTCATTTCACTCTGCATCAGCTCATGTAAGTCTTTCAAGGTTCTTCAGAAATCATCCTGCTTGTCATTTATTAGAGCACAATAATATTTCATTACAATCTTGTACCACAATTTGTTTATATATATTCCCAATTGATGGATATCTCCTCAATTTACAATTCATAGCCACCATAAAAAAGCTGCTATAAATGTTTTTGTACAAATATTTTTTTCCCCTTTTTCTTTATCCCTTTTGGTTAGAGACTTAGCGGTGGTATTGCTAAATCAAAAGGTATGAAAACTTTTTATTGCCCTATGGGCATAGTTCCAAATTACTCTCCAGAATGTATCAGTTTACAACTCCACCATCAGTACATTGGTGTTCCAGTTTTCCCTTATCCTCTCCAACATTCCTAACATATATTCTTCTGGATGGAATGGAGTAGGGAAAAGGTGGATTCCTATAACCATTGACCTATTTTTCTAAAGAGCTTCGGAAAAAGAAACTAAAAAAAATCAACAAATAAAACATCCATCTGGCTATATACAATGCTGTAATGTTGGTTGAATAAGCCCATTCCATCAAAATCACACATGCTTGAGAGACAGAGATATGACATAGGACCAAATGGTCTATTTGCCTCAGTAAGCCATTGATATCAAGTCTTAGGCTGGTTCAGTGAAGAGGGATTATAAAAATGTATTCCTTTGAATGGACAAAGTTTGTGGTCTGAAGTAAAGGAGGACTGAGGCTAATGTATGTAAAGTATTTTGTGAACCTTGAAGAATTATGAGAATGTCAGATATAATCATGTCAAGCTGAATATTTTTATGTTTATCCTACCTAGAAAAAAAAAAACAGCTTTTAAGGTTACCCTTACTTTTTTCTAACCTGCATAGGTTGGTATCAATACATTGCTATATACATTGCATCCCTTTCGTAGAATGTAAGGTCCTTGAGAGCAGGGGGCTGTTTAATTTGGTTTTTCTTCATATCCTCAGGATCTAGTATAGTGTCTTGTTACAAAATGCTTATTGAATTGATTTGAATTGGAATCCACTTTAGCTGTTAGCATTACAGTGTGTAGAATACTTCCCAGCACCGATCCTCAAATATGACTGAGAATTAATATGATAAAAACCTAGTGGCCTCCACAAAGTGTACCACTTGTGTTGGCAGGGATAATTTCCTTATCTGGGAGTTGCTTATATGAAATAATATTGGGTCAATAGTCTTATGTTGAAAGTGGGATGTGAACCCATGTTTATTTTTTTGTTTGTTTGGTTTTTGTTTTTTCCAGGGCAATGAGGGTTAAGTGACTTGCCCAGGGTCACACAGGTAGTAAGTGACAAATGTCTGAGGCAGATTTGAACTCAGGTCCTCCTGAATCCAGGGATAGTGCTTTATCTACTGAGCCACCTAGCTGCCCCCAAAACCCATGTCTTTTTAAGTCTAAGGATGGACCTCTACTCAGTATTCCATCCCCTTCTATTTTCATGGACATTTTTTGTTGTTCTTTCAGACTTGTCTTATTCTTGTTAACCCCATTTGGGGTTTTCTTGGCAAAGATACTGATGTAGTTTGCCATTTCCTTTTCCAGCTCATTTTACAGATGGAAACTGAGGCAAACAAGGTTAATTAATTGTTCAGGATCAGGCTGGATTTGAACTCAAGTCTTCACCATACTCTAACCATTCTGCCACCTAGCTTACCATTTAGTAGGGGCTAAATAAACTTTCACTTGATAAATAAATGACGAAATAAGTGGATGAATGAAACTTCCAGGATAGCTGAGAATTAATTATATCTTATATGACATCAATGAATGGGTGGGGCCCAGAGGAAGTTAGTGTACCACACTGTACATATATACCCTAAGTACTCCCATTGACTACCCTTAGCAACAATAAAAACATGCTATCCCATACATGAAAGCTGTCGTTATTGACTCTCTATTAGCAGAGCATGCATTTTACATTGTTTCTTTGGCAGAATGGTGGAGTTGCATCTGTTCATTCAAACTCCCCGACCACTAGCCCACTCTGGCTGACTGATCAAACTGCTGGGGAGCTGAATAAGGTTAGGTTTCTGTTTATAGAACAAACAGAAGCTAAATGGAACTAGGCAACCATGACCTTGGTTTCAGAAGACCATGTTCTACCTCACTTAGCTAACTATGAAGGGTATTCTCATAAGCAACAGGCTTCTTTTTTTTGTTTTTGGTGGGGCTATGAGGGTTAAGTGACTTGCCCAAGGTCACACAGCTAGTAAGTGTCAAGCATCTGAGGACAGATTTGAATTCAGGTCCTCCTGAATCCAGGGCTGGTGCTTTATCTACTGCACCACCTAGCTGCCCCCTCTCTCATAAGTAAGAGGACAAATCCTCCTAGGGGTTCCAATCCTGACTTCACAAAAACATCTTGTCCAGCCAAAGAGAGCCTAATGATCAGAAATGAATGAGCCCAACTCTTCTCATTAAAACCATTATCTTGGCTAATACCAAAGGAATATTCCTTCTCTAAATCTATTGAGACTTTAGTAGAAAATAACCACCTTTAAAGGTTACCCTCAGAAAAGCATAAGCTTTGCTTATATCACAGTGTCAACCTGTGCAGATACAAATTGAGAAGGCTTGGCATGGAGGAAATGCTTATAAAACATTTTGTGATCTCTGGGTGCTGGGGCCTGGGGGAGAAGTGAAAATTATCAATGATTCTGAACAGACACCTACCTCCCTGCTGTTTTTTGAAACCAACTGCAGATCTCCTGGGAGAAACAAAATACTTTCAGTTTCATAATCAATGCAGGCAAACTTTTCACCTGGCTATCATTGGAATGCCTGACCTGTCTTTATCAAATGAGATATTTTGCTTAGGTGAATAAAAATACCTGAAGGATTTAAATAGACCATTAAATTAGTTTCACCTGCTTTGCTCAATGCCATGGGAGTCCTGGAGAAATGAGAGTTATGAAGTGAAAAGATGGTTTTATTTCTGCATTTTGCAAGGGCTCTTTACCTAGAGGGCATTCTCATGATTCATCTTAGTGACTTAACTTTTTACTTTATTAATCAGCATTCATGTTCTTCAGAAAGAGGGACAGGAAACAAATGGCAAAGTCATTACTTCTATAACAACAACAACCAGCAATTATACAGTGATTTAAGGTTTATAAAGCACTTTATAAATGTCATCTCATCTTCACAACAGTCCGTGAGGTGAGTATTAATATTACCCCCATTTTACAGATGAGGAAACTGAAGCTGAGACAGGTTAAATGACTTGCCCACAGACCTATAGTTAGCAAATTTCTGGGAGAGAATTTGTACTCAGAGTGCATTGACTCCATGTCCAGTACTGTATTCATTAAACACCAATCAACATCCTTAACCTTGTCTGTCACCATTGATAAATGAATGAAATTCATTTATTTTGAAAGTAATAACTAAGCCCTACTATGTTGCAGGAACTGTGCCAGGTAATGTTGGGGATTCAAAGTTAAAAAAAAAAATACTGGGCAGCTAGGTGACGCAATGGATAGAGCACCGGCCCTGGAGTCAGGAGTACCTGAGTTCAAATCCGGCCTCAGACACTTAACACTTACTAGCTGTGTGACCCTGGGCAAGTCACTTAACCCCAATTGCCTCACTTAAAAAAAAAAATGTTTCTGTACTCAAGTAACTTCCATTGATTAGAAACAACAAAAGCACAGATAAATAAATATTTTAAATAAATAGATAAATGCATAAATGAATACAAAATATATGCACAGTCTGGGAGAGTTTAGTATCAGAACTGGGGGAGGGGAAGAATTAGAATAGGCCTTTTAGAGGAAGTAACATGATAATGAAATTATTTCTGGTTTTGGCAGAGAGTTCTAACAGATGTCCAGATTATTACTCCACCACTACACTGCTACTCTTTTATGTGTCTATTCCAAACTTATGTATATTTCTCAGATCTAGGAGACAGATAAATACAACCAAAATTTTAATTGATGGAGGGCCCTAGAAAAATAGACACTAATGCATTGTTGGTAGAGCTTTGAATTGTTCAAGCTATTCTGGAAATCCACATTAAAAAACAGTGCCCCCCAAAAGCACTAATCATTTGACCCAAGGATACCACTACTAGACCTATACTGAAAAGAGAACAAAGAAGTAAAAGACCTATATGCACCAAAATATTTTAGGAGCCCTTTTTGATATAGCATAGAACTGGAAATTAAGAAGATGCCCATAAACTTAAAAATGCTGAACAAATCATGGCATATGAATATAGTCTAATATTATTGTATCATAAGAAATGACAAGAGAAAAAATTCAGAAGAAACCTTGGGATGAACTAATACCGAATGAAATGAGCAAAACCAGTAGAACAATTTCTGTAATTTTCCCCCCGGGGCAATGAGGGTTAAGTGACTTGCCCAAGGTCACAGAGCTAGTAAGTATCAAGTGTCTGAGACTGGATTTGAACTCAGGTCTTTCTGATTCCAGGCTCCAGGACAGATGCTTTATCCACTGCACCACCTAGCTGTCCTCTGTAATAACATTGCAAAGAAAAAGACCTTTGAAAGTCTTAAGAACTCTGATCAATGTGATGGCCAAATATGATTCTAGATAACTGCAAAATTCTAGATAACTGAAAAATGCTACTGACTTCCTGACCAACGAAATCATGGGTTCATGGCTAAAAGCATAAAACAAGGCATATACTAGTAATTAGATATAGATAGATAGATAGGAATATAGGAAGAAAGAAAGATAGATAATGGATGGATGGATGGCTGAATGGACAGTAGATAGATATTGGTGATATATAGATGGTATAGACAGTTATAATCTTTCAACCCTAACAAAGAGGATGTGAAAGACTGTTTTATGTTCAAAAGGAATGATGTCAGTTATTGTGATAAGTTCCCATATAAGGAGGAACAAAATAACACAATATTGATCTAGTTATTGGAACTTGCATGAGATCAGACATGAGGTATAATGTCTAACTTGAGATCAAACACAGAAATGAAATCGAACAAAAGGCCCCAGGTCAGACATACTGCCTAAGACTAGAAAAAAAGACTCTGAATAAAAGTGTTCTGGACAAAACTCCAGAGATTAGGCACAAAAAAGGCTAAAAGGTCAAAGACAAGAAATGAGATAAGGCAGAAAGCCTGAACTCAGACACAAGGTGTGAGATCAGATACCGCGTAGGAGATCAAAAGCAAGGTATGAAAGTCTACATGTACACAACAAGTGGTTTTCATAGTATTAATCTTGAATCATCAAAGAATGGTTACATTATATTTTCTCAGAAAAGTAATGAACTGCTATTTTTAGTTCAAGTATCAAATTAATTTCTTTTTTAAAATTTTTTTTTGGTGGGGCAATGAGGGATAAGTGACTTGCCTAGGGTCACACAGCTAGTGAGTGTCAAGTGTCTGAGACCAGATTTGAACTCAGGTCCTCCTGAATCCAGAGCCAGTGCTTCATCTATTGTGCCACCTAGTTGCCCCCTCAAATTATTTTTTAATTAATGCCAAAATCAAGGTCAATATAGAATTATTAAACACCTACCATGTGCCCAGCAATGTGCTAAGCACTGGAGATATAAATACAAATAAAAGGAGAGACCAAAGTATTTCTTGTTTTCTTGACCAGTGGAATTTGTCTATGTAGTTGTGTGTCTTTGTAGCAAATCTGTAATTTCAGAGAGAGAGAGAATGTTTGGGTCAGAAACTCACTCTACTAATGCAGATTGGCATTTATTTAGCCACTGATAGTTTTACAGTCACCTGAGGCACGGAGAACCCTCTGAATCACTTGACCATGGTCACATAACCAGTATGTGTCAGAAACTAAACTTGAACCCAGACTTCCTGACTCCTGACCAGCATTCTCTACATTACTCTAAGAACAATACAATAATAATAATTATTATTATTTTTTGGTGAGGCAATTGGGGTTAAGTGACTTGCCTAGGGTCACACAGCTAGTAAGTGTCAAGTGTCTGAGGCTGGATTTGAATTCAGGTCCTCCTCAATCCAGGGCCAGTGCTCTATCTACTGTGACACCTAGCTGCTCCACAATACAATAATTATATCTTAAATTTACATGACGATGACAAGAATTACTAAAATTTATGTAGCATGATAAGGTCTTCAAAACACTGAAAAAAATATCTCCTTTGGTCCCTACAATAACCCTGAGAGGTGGGTGCTATTATTATCCTCATTTTACAGTTAAGGAAACTGAGGCAGAAATAGATTAAGTGACTTGCCCAAGGTCACACAGCTAATCAGAGTTTCAGGCTAGGTTTTAACTCAAATCTTCCTGACTCCTCAGTCACTGAATATTAGAGCTGTAAAAAGACCCTAGGTATCATGTAATCTAATCCTTTCATTTCCCAATTGAGAAGATGAAGGCTTCACTTGAGATGATACTACTCCTCTATCAACATTTATCAACTCATTTTAGATCCAACTTTTTGCTTCCAAAGCACACTGAATCAGATTCAGGTCTTCTGACTGAAAGTACAGTGCTGAAGACTGTTCTGCAATGTTATTGCTGCCTTGGGAGGAAAAAAAACAAAACAATCCACTGAGCTGCATGATTTAACAGAACCTCTATCACTTTCTGATTGCTTCTGATCAAGGTCTTTGGAAATATTCTGAATGGTATCTCAATTATTGCTCCTTAATTATTCCATTTGATAATTGGCTTCTCATTCCAGCATTTAAGCCCCTCAGCCAGAATTCATTGCATTAAGTAAATCATCAATTGTCTCCCTCCCCTCCACTAAGCTCTTCTTCCTGTGTGCATGAAATAGACTTAGGTGTAGACATTTATTAGGCCCCAGTCTGTTTAATAGCTTCAGAAATTTCTCAGCTTTCAGGCAATTTCTCTTCCCTCTACTCTAAGTCTGCTTATCAATGGCCAGCACTGGGCAAAGCTGTGAAGTCCCTGGATTTAGTCATTAAGTTGTTTTTGTTTTTTTGTTTTTTGTTTTTTGCAGGGAAATGAGGGTTAAGTGACTTGCCCAGGGTCACACAGCTAGTAAATGTCAAGTGTCTGAGGACGAATTTGAACTGAGGTCCTCCTGAATCCAGGGCCAGTGCTTTATCCACTACACCACCTAGCTGCCCCCAGTCATTAAGGTTGTTATTTTTTGTTTTGTTTTTTTGTGGGGCAATGGGGGTTGAGTGACTTGCCCAGGGTCACACAGCTAATAAGTTTCAAGTGTCTGAGGCCGTATTTGAACTCAAATACTCCTGACTATCCACTGTGCCACCTAGCTGCCCCCAGTCATTAAGTTTTGAGAAGCTCTGACATCCCCTTTTTTATGCCCTTTCTCCTCCATATTAGATAGCATGATCAGATCATTTATTTGAGAAAATCTCTTTCCCAGTGGAGGATGAATTGGGAAGAGACTAAAAATGAAGATGATGAAGACACTATCACAATAATTCAAGTGAGAAGTACATGAGGGACCAAAATAGAGAGTGATTGTATGAATAGAGAGAATGGAATGGATGTGAGAAACATTTTGAAGGGAGAAAAGAAAAGATTTGGCAACACTTTGGATATATGGGGAGAATGAGAGGTGTCTTTTTTTGTTGTTGTTCTTTTTCACAAATCTCAGTGACAATGCTAGTTCAAATTATCTTTGCAACTAAATAGAACTAAAGGAAATGTAGAAATTATTCCATTCAGATCCTTTATATTATCATGAGTTTAAAAACCATAAAAGGATGAGGAAGGGGGGAAACTGTGTATGAATATCTACTTGTCTGTGTGTCTGTGTGACATAGACAGTAGCTATGATGTATTTAGAAGAAAAGGAATTGAGGCACTTAAGAGAGCAAAAGAGATAAAAATGCAAAAAAATCATCAGTACTAAAATCCTTGACTTTGAATATTAATACTCAAATGAATAAAACTGAGGCAACATTCTAAAACCAAGGTGGCAAATTGGATCTTATAGGTATCAATAAGATTTCATAGGATGAAACTTAAGACTAGAGCATGATGGTAAATGGGTGTAAATTATTCAAAACAAATGGTGTAGGTAAAATGGGCTTAGCATTCTATATTAGGGATAGGAATTGGACCTGGGTTTTCATTAGCATAATAAACTCTACCAATGCAGGTTGGTACCCTCTGCAATTTAAAGTCTTAGAGAGATGCCAAGAGCATTGAGAAGTTAAGTGACTAGCCCAGGAATGTATAGGCAGAATATGTCAGAGGTCTCCCTGGCTCTGAGGAAGCGAGGTTATATAGCACATACAGTGCTGAGCCTCAAGTCAGGAAGACCTGCATTTGAATACTTCCTTAGACATTTACTAACTGTGTGATGCTGGAAAAGTTACAAACTCTCTCTGTCTCAATTTCCTTAAGTGTAAAATAGAGATAATAATAGCACCTACATTCCAATATTATTAGAATGATCAAATGAGATAATATTTGTAACATGCTTAGAACAATGCCCCCCACCCCCACCCCAAGGTGAATGCTCTATCTAGTATGTCAGGTTGCATTGCATATTGAACAGGTACTTTCTTGTGAATTAATCATGTCTAATCACAAAGGGAAGGGAGAGATATGGTAGAAAGTTGTGGGTGAAGATCAGTGAAAAGACTAGGTCTCATACAATGATTTGAGAGAAAATTGGAGTATAAAATACTAATCTTCTTACTCATAGGACAGTTTTCTTTCTACTATATGACAATGATGACCAATATTTCCTTTCTTTTACATTCCTCTAGTCTCCCTGCCCAGATAGCCTACTCTTTCTCCATGCCATGTAGACCTCCTGTCCCTATCCCCTCACATTATCATTTTCTGACATTTTCAAGGTCCTATCTATCACCATGGTATTCTTCTTCTAAAACCCATCTCCACACCCCATTCTTCCAGGGTGTCTAGGGTCTAGAAAGATCCATTTGGGAATGGACCACCACTTCCCTCATACTACTAAACCCAATTTTTCAGTGACTTATGTGAAAAAATACCTGTGGGTCAAGTAAAGTAAAGACCAGAGCCTATCATTCAACACAGGTTACAAAAGCCTTCTTAAATTGCAAGTGAGCTAGTCCATGGCTACTTGGACCTTGTGTTAATCCTAACTCCATCTTTCCCAAGTTGGGCTCCAATCTTAGCCCTAAAACTCTTCTCTCCCCAAATTTCTCCCACCTCACAAATGAATCTGACTTGGGCAACACAATTCCTAGCTATGAATCAGCAAATAATTTATAACAAAGATGAATGAGGTAACATTTGCTTTGTACAAACCAAACCTGCAACAGATACTTATTTCAAAGCTAGAAAATAATTAGGAGAAAGCAGAACAATATTCCATTCTGATGTAGGGACCAATCAATTAGTCAGCAATCAGATATTGCTTGGCTATATACTAAGACCAATAAATTTTAAAAAAAGAAAAAGGAAAAATAACCCCATCCTCCAGGAAGCTTATATTTAAAAAGAAGGGATGAAATACATGCTCACCTACATATGTGTGTATATAAATATAATGTATATACATGTCATATATGTGTCCATAAATACACACATTCAAGAGGCATGCAGAATAAACGAAAGGTAGTTTTAGAGAGGAAGGAAATTGTCTCTGGGAGAACCCAGAAATGTCATCTACAGAAAATAATATTTTGAGTTGAGTCTTAAAGGAAGCTAAGAATAGAAAGAGATAGAAGTAAGGATACAGAACATTCCAAACATCAAGAAGAGTCACACAAATTGCCATTTCTGGGGGATGAAATATTGTATGGTTGAGGAAGCAGCAACTAGGCCCATAGGGCTGTCATATGTTGTATATGGAGGATATGAGATCAGTTATAGCTGGTAAGTAATATGTAGGCAACAGAGGTTGTTTTCCCTCTACTCCATTCTCCTAGCTGAGGGTTAGATGCCAAGTTTTGTATTTTGCACCTGTAAGGGGCTAAAATTCTAGCTAGCCTGTCTAAAATATCTAATGAGTGGTCACCAATAAATTATAAGCTTTAGCAAGAGTTAGACTTTTGAGCATTTATTAAGGAGAATAAGAATTTGGTGAAGAGAAAGAGAAAGGCCTAGATTAATCTATCTATCAAAGGGAGAGCGCATTTCTAACTCTCTTCTCCACCAGAGTCCTGAGGAAAGAGAGAGTGAGAGAGCCAGTCTCCTCCCCCCTTCCTCCCTCAAGCAAACGTCACTTCCTGACGTCAAAGAAAAGCTGCATGGCCTTGCCCTCAGAGGCCTTCTCCTCATGGCAGATCTTTCCTACAGTAAGTCTCCAGCAGGTGATGTCATTCCAATCATTACACACCACCATATCTATACAATGAATAATTTTAAAATAACATTAATAGTAGCTATGCAATTATCTAGGCTACCCATATCCAGACCCTCCATGAATCTGAAATGCTGGAGACTGATTTGAAAACTATAAAGGGAAGGTGTGAAGAAATGAGTAATAATCTCTCAATAAGGATATAACCTTCACCTTTAAAATTAACCTCCTTCTGACCTATTTGAGGACAAAGATCTCAGTCCCTCTTCCCTCCCCTCAGGCAAACAGATCACATGGTTGAAGTAGCCCTGAGCTGGTCTCAATGAGGTCTTCTTCTGGGCTGTGTCCATGTAAGGGAAAATTAAAGAAATATCCTTGTGTCACCTCCCCCATTGGCAGAGAACCCAAAGAATAATTATGGAAATTAAGGTTAAGAATGCTGTGTTCCCAGGGTAGCTAGGTGGTGCAGTGGATAAAGCACTGTCCCTGGATTCAAGAGGACCTGAGTTCAAATCCAGCCTCAGACACTTTAAACTTATTAGCTATGTGACCCTAGGCAAGTCACTTAACCCTCATTGCCCTGAAAAAAAAAGAAAGAAAAAGAAAAGAAAAAAGAATATTGTATTCTGGTTAGCAAACTTTCCCATATAGATTATAACCCTTAAGTAATCAGCCAGTGATGAAAAGGGGGAGGGTCCATTTCACGTTAGGGAATAGAGATTAAAAAGGGGATTGATAGCCCCTATCTTTTGCACTTGCTGGCTGTAACACTTATTTGTAAGTGTCCATTCTTGCAAGAATGAAAATAAATGAGCCTTTGATATATCACCACTAAGTTCAAGAAAATTATTGAGCAGGAGTTGTTTTCCTCTCAGAAGGCAATGAGGAAAGAAATAAGAATTTATTAAGTGCTACTATGTGACAGGAATAGTGCTAAGTGCTTTGGAGAAATTATTCCTTTATTTAAATATATAAACTTTCTTTTTTTGCAAGTGGTAGAAAGAGAAATGGGCAGCTAAATGGTAGTAGATATAACACAGGGCCTACAATCAGGTAGACTTATCTTCTTGAGTTCAAATCTGGCCTCAGACACTTATTAGCTATGTGATACTGGGCAAGTCACTTAACCCTGTTTGACTCAGTTTCCTCATTTATAAAATGAGCTGAGTAAAGAAATGGCAAACCACTCTAGTATCTCTGCCACGAAAACCCCAAAGAGTGTCATGAAGAGTTAGATGTGACTCCACAATGACTGAACAAGAACAACAAAAGCAGAAGATCAGGGCAGTAAAGTGATCTTCTCTGAAGTCACCCAGTTGTCATCCTCAGCTGAGGGATTTTAACACAGAAAGGGAAATGGGAAAATCCACAATGGGTATAAGCAGCACATGGGAACATATTGCTGGTGCTAATTTCTGGGTGAGAAATAGCCATATAAGACACCATCTTGAACATGTATGACCAAAGCAGGAGTTGATCAAGTCACCGAGGGAAGATGACCCTAGTCCAAGTTCCACCTAAGAATCACAAAATATGAAGTGGAGCAGAGGAAGGCCTCTGACAGCATTTCAAGTGGATAATTTGAAGGTCTGAGATTGCATGGCATGAGAAAGCACTAATGTATTTAAATAAACATAGTGGGAGGTAGCTAGGTGGCTCAGTGGATAGAGCACCGGCCCTGGATTCAGGAGTACCTGAGTTCAAATCCAGACACTTGACACTTACTAGCTGTGTGACCCTGGGCAAGTCATTTAACCTTCATTGTCCCGCAAAAAAAAAAAAAAAAAAAAAAAAAAAAAAGATAGTGAATAGCTAGCATTTGTTTAATGCTTTAAATTTCGCAAGGCTCTTTACAGACATTTCATTGATCCTCACAACAACCCTGGGAGGTAGGTGTTATTATACAACCACCAAGCCCCCTATATCTTTTTGAGGTGATGAACCTCCAGCAGAGTTAAATGACTTACCCAGGGCCATACAACTATTACATTTTTGAAGGTGGATTTAAACATAGTACTTCCTGACACTAGATCCAGCACTCTGTACTATGGCACCTAACTGGCTTAGTTCAGGTGAAAGGAGTCATTATAATCATAGCTACCATTTATGTAGAGAGCTCCCTGTGTGTCAGGCACTGTCCTAGGTGTTTCATAATTATCATCTAATTTGAGCTTCACAAGAAACCTGAGAAACAGGTGCTATTATTATCCTTAGTTTATAGATGATGGAAGTGAGGTGAACAAGGTGACTTGCCCAGGGTCGTAGAGCTCATTGTTTGAGGCTAAATTTGAACTCAGGTCTTCCTGACTCTAGACCTGGTTGCCCATTGACTGGGCCACCTAGCCAACTCAGTTTAGGTAAAGAAAGTACGGGACTAGTTAGATGAGAGATTTATAAAAGTATGAAATTATTGTTAAAATGTCACTTAAAGATCCTGACACTGAAATTCCTCATCTGTATAATAAAAGGATCGTACTAAAAGGCCTCTGGGGGCCCTTCTGCCTTTAAATAGGATCCTATGATATCTAAGAATAGTTCCAACACTAAAACTTGATAATTGACTTCTTAGCGTAGTGCTTGGCACACCATAGTCCTGTTATAAATGCTTATTTGACTGACTAACTTTTAGCATCTTTTTGTTCCCCTACACCTGTCATGATCCAATAAATCACTGCCCAGAATCAGTGACCAATAAACAATTTAGGAGAGAGAAGAGAGAAAGGGATCTGGGTTGATCATCACCCTCATTCTCTCCTTCCTGTGACCAATCTGACAAATTTTCCTGGGGCATAGAACCTGTAGCCAATTCATCCTCCATTTCGAATAGCCATCTTTCTAAAATGACATCCAAGGACATGGCTTCTTGTGTATCCTAGTGGTCCTCTACCTTACTCTACCAACATGGTCTAATATATATTCTCATACCTTCACTATTTGCAAACTCCTTCCTTTTCTCAGAACTTAACAGTATCTCGAGCATCATAGGTACTTAATTAATGCTTGTCAATTGATTGATTACTTTGATCTGGACCTAAGATTTCAGCAATGTGAGGAACTCTAAATATGAAAAATCTCTCCACTCATGCAGATTGTCATTTTTCCCATAAATTTCCAATTTTAGAATCATCTGGGATACAGAGAACAAAAGTAACTTTTCCCTTTCTAAACAGGTGGCTTTTGTTCTATTATGCTAAACTGAGTGTCAATTCTTCTAGTCCTTATGTAGTAAGGAAAAAAAAAATCCTTCCAAGTTTTCACCTAAGAGAGGGGTGAGGAGAGGAGTTTGTCATTTTGTTATTCATTTACTTGTGATGACCCTCAGCTGCATCTCTCTTTCTTGTTTTTCTCCATGGCTTAAAGGCAGGAGGACCAAAGCCACCAGCTACAAGAAGTCCCAGATCTCCTAGGGTGATTAACCTTTTTTTTTTGGTGAGGCAATTGGGGTTAAGTGACTTGCCCAGGGTCACACAGCTAGTGAGTTGTCAGGTGTCTGAGGCCGGATTTGAACTCAGGCACTCCTGACTCCAGGGCCAGTGCTCTATCCACTGTGCCACCTAGCTGCCCCAAGTCATCAACTATTAAAGGGTAGGTGTGCACTTGTGATCAAGAAGCAGATATCCATGGAACTGTGGTGCTTTAAGGGGTGGGAGATGCTAAGATAAGAGCTGTCTGCCTAAGTGCTATAGGAGAATGAACCTATTTACTGAATGATAAATCAATAGCTTTTTCAAAAGACTTTCTTATGGATTCTACAAAGCAAAGGTGACTTTGTTCTTCAAGTCTTCCATTGTCTTTTAAGTATTCTTTTTTCACAGCCAGCTATTCAGAAACTATATGTGTGTAGATGTGTGTGTGTGTGTGTCTATCTCTCTGTCTCTTTCTGTATCTGCCTCTGTCTTTGTCTGTTTCTCTCTGTCTCTCAATGTCTCTGTCTTTGTCACACACACACACACACACACACACACACACTCATTCTCCTCCTTTTGTCCTCCTATGATTACAGTAGCACACAATTGTCCATAACCAGAAAAGTATGTGGGATATGAAATAACTCTTAAGGTGGCAGCCAATTAGCCAACAAAAAATTCTTAAGCATCTGCTCTGTGCCAGGCACTGTGCTAATGCCGAAGATACAGAGAAAAGTGAAAACAGTCCTAGACTTGAAGGAGCTCATATTCCAGTGCAGGGAGACAGGGTGTAAGAATTATGTGCAAACAAAATACATACAGAGTTGAATGGAAGGAATCACAGAGGGAAGTCACTAACCTTGTGGGGCACAGGGAAAGGCCTCTTGAATAAATTGGAATTTGATCTGAGATTTGAAGGAATCCAGGGAAGGTAGGAGGCAGTGAAGAGAGGAAGCATTTGAGTCATGAGGGACAAGTAACAAAAGGTAAAGAAGAACAAGAAGATGCAGTGTGTCAAATTTTGTTTTTAATGCCTGTCTCCTACAGGGCAAAAAAAAAAAAAAAAAAAAAAAAAGCAGATCAGAGACACACAGGAAAAACATAGTACCAGCTTATTCGTCCCAAGAACAAGCAAGCATGAATCATGAGGAGACCCCTTCCAAAGAAGGAGATCAAAGATTCCTTCTTTATGAGGGTATACAAGGTTTCTTTGTTCACTGACTACAGGGTGTTATCAGTCTCCTTAGCATGATACAAATTAACCTAAAAACAAATACTATGCCAAGAATGGAGGTAATGCGAATCAGTTTAACAATTTCAGTTATAATAAGTATGTAGGAAATATCAATCAGTTTGATAATTAAACTTATCAGGAACAGTATGATAAAATGATATGATTCCCAAAAGGATTTGGCAAGGACAAGGATGCCCAGATATTTTTACAAGATAGGGAAGTAACAATCCTGGGGAAAGAAGTCAACAGATAGGGACATATGTGATAGCTATCTGGGTTCAATTTGAAGTTCAGTCAAATGGAATTTGCTCCTATTAATCCAGGGTTTTATAAAATCCTTTTGGATAATAAGGCAGCTCCATCCAGCTCAAGTGGTCCATACATTCATCATAACAAGTGTCACCAAGTTTCAGAGTCCTTCAGGGGTCAGGTGTAGTCAATCATAAGAAGCCAAGAAAGGTACAAGGGGGCCAGGTTGTGAAGGGTTCTGAATGTCTGAAAGCAGAGGATTTTATATTTCATCCTGGAGGTAATAGGGACTCACTGTAGCTGATTCAGTAGGAGGGTAAAAAGGTACGGCCTTTGCTTCAGGAATGCCAATTTGACCATGCAATGGAGGATGAACTGGAATGGGGAGAGACTTGAGGCAAGCAGCTTTACAAGGAGACCATTGCATTATTGTAGGCATAAGGGCCTGAACCAGAATTCTGGCTAGGTAAGTATAGATAAGTAGACATATATAAGAGATGATATGATGGTAGAAACAAGAGTTGGCAAAATATTGGATGTAGGAGCTAATAACTACAAAATTTACTGAGAACTGATTCCCCACCCAGTCCCCCCTTCCCAGACAAATGAATTGCCTGGGGATAGCCAATCTTTGTCAATTCCAGACTCTTGATAGACTTATGAACCTTCACCCAAGCAAAATGATCCCTGCCTTACTCCTTGGACTTTATATGTAAAAAGGGTCCACCTACATTAAGTAGTTTCTATTTAGAGTTAGTAGCATATATATATACTTAAATTAGGAGCAGTTATACTGTTTCTTTTGTTAAAAGTTCATTTTCATTAAGTAGTTGTACCTGACTCTTGGAGCCATCTTTTGGTCCCCTTTTGTTCTGTTACCCCACAAAAACCCAGTCCTCTGTTCCCATCTTTGGGTATTTGTGAGGGGAAAAACAATCCTCTTCTTAATAATTCTCAGGAACTCAGCAGAGATGTGACAAAGGCTTGTTTATTTCCTTCTCATGAAAAGGAGGCACCCTAGTGTGCAGCTAGTGGGTGCAAAGAAAGGGGGCTCCCAGGCCCTGTTTTATACCCTAGTCCCAAATGCAAATGGACCCTCCCCTTTTTCATCATTGGTCTGATTACTCAAGGGTTACAATCTACACACAAATGCTAGCTAATCAGAACCTAATATTCCTACCCCTCTTCATTGTATGGGCATAACTCAGGAGTGGACCTTATACTTCCTTATATGGACACAACTCTGGAGTGGACCTTATTGAAACCAGGGCTCCTTGAACCATGTGATTTCATTAGCCTGAGGGGGAGGAGGGGATCTGAGACCTTTGTCCTAAAAACAGGTCAGGAGGAGTATGATTGACTGTTATATCCTCATTGAAAGGAGAGAACTACCCATTTTTCCCCAGCATTCCTAGCTTCCAAACTTTGTGATACCAAGAGCTATAGTTCCTCTGCCCTGATTAAAGACCTTATTTCTCCTATATTGATTTGTTTCCTTAATTTCCAGGTTAACATAGGTAAGGATGACAATGAGTTGGGGGAGGGTGGTGTCCTAAACAGTAGTAGGGAATTTTGGAAGAAGAGATTGTTTGGGGAGAAAGACAGTGAATTCAAATTATTAAAAGGGGCCCCATTCCCCTCTAAGCAGGGTGCCTCTATTGCATAAAACATAATTTGTAATCATTTTGTCTTTGAGGTGTTTTCTGGTGATATCTGGATAGATGGAGTACTCGCCTCAGAGTGAGGAAGATCTCTCTGGCCTTTGGTTTTCTCATCTATAAAATGAGGGTTATATGGTGTAGTGGGACAAGGGACCCCAAGAAACCCAAAGACCCTGACCTTCAAGGAATCCTTTAACTTTCCCAAGGGAAAAACAGCTGTGCCTCCCACCTCAGGAATGGAGTGTGGCTGAACACAAAGACCCTGGTCTGCAAGGAACATAGATGATATGGATGGGTGCTATTCAAACTCCAGGTACTCCTTCCTAGTTGTTTACCTCCTCAGTCGCTTTGTATCCCCTCCCAGGTTCTTTGTATTCCCCTCCTAGTTGTTTTGACAGTTTTTGTTTGTAAACATACAAAAGGACCAGCTCTTCTCTTACTGAGTGAGCCAGTCTCCATAGTGACTGTCTTCTAGTCATATATCCCTCTCTCCTAATAAATCTTTTTATTTTTACAAGATTCGTGATGAGCCTCCACTTCTTTGGGTGAGCTAGCTCCCCCCATCCAGGTCTCAAGTCCCAGCAACAATAGCACCCACTTTAAAGGCTAGTGTTGTGATCAACATGAGATAGTGCTTATGAAGTATTTGGCAAACTTAAAATAATATGGAAATGATAACAGCAACAACAACAACAAGAAGAAGAGATATTTTAGGAGATTATTTTCAGTGTGTCTATTTTTGACAGCACTAGAAGGTCTCTTTGTATATGGTGTAGTTCTTCCTCTTTCCTCTAGGTACAATGAGCCTTGGTCTTATCCAAAGTCATGGAAAAGTTTCCATATTTTAAAGGAATGAATGAAGAAAGCATGTCTTTAGTGTTTAGTGTATACAAAGTGCTGGAGATACAAATAGATAATACAGTCCCTGTTTTCAAGGACCTCACATTTGAATGAGATGACATGTATCAGAAAGTTTCAGTCTCAAGTCAAATTGAAAAGTCCCATTTCTTTTTTTTTTTTTTGGGGGGGGTCAGGGCAATGAGGGTTAAGTGACTTGCCCAAGGTCACATAACTAGTAAGTGTCAAGTGTCTGAGGCCAGACTTGAACTCAAGTTCTCTTGAATCCAGGTCCAGTGCTTTATCCACTGCACCACCTAGCTGCCTCCTAAGTCCCATTATTCTTAGGGTACCTTGGCAAAACATATGTTAATACCTCTTCTTTAATGTTATCTCCTCTGACAAAGTCACATTGGTTTCTAATGTTAAAACATTCAACAATGCAAAAGATTTTGGTGGGAAGAACTTTCTTTCCTAGTTTCTTTACTGGTTGTGGCTATAGCTCTTAGTATATTATGTGAGAATAAATAAAAGCCCAAACCCAATCCTTGAAAATAAGAATCTACATTTATTTAATGTCTCTTGAGTGTATTTTTTCCTTTTGAGAGAGTATCATGTTTAATTGGTGGTTTCTTCATTTTTTAAATCACTGTTACTTTCTAAAGTTCTTCCCACAACTACCATCAACAATAACCAACCCTGCCTTGTAACAAAAAGTATAGTCATGCCAAACAATTCAACAAACTGGCATTTATAGAAATCATTCACTACCTCTGGCCCAGCCTCTCTCTACTGAGATGTAGGAGGCATGCCTCACCATCAGTCTTTTATAATCACATGTAGGCACTATGTCAATGAACGTCCTAACATCTAAATATGTTTCTTCCCATTATATTATTATTCTCATGGCATTGTCTTCTTCATTCTGCATCAATTAATATAGAGCTTCACAAATGGATTTTTTTAAAAAATTCTTTATCATGGTAGCATAAAGCACTGATCCAAGATTCAAGAGATGACTGTATTAATCTTACCTTCCCTGGTTGATGTCAATGATATTTCAGGTGAGCAGCTTAATTTTCCTGTGACTCAGTTGTGCCAAATGAAAATGAAAGAATTGGACTGTGCATGATCTCTTAAATTTTCTTTCTGCCTTTAGTCTTTACTGGTTTATCCAGATCCATTCCGTTTATTCCCTTTGATGGGAAATGCCAATCAATTTTGATTGTGCTTTTAGCATCATCCCAGCCCTAGCCTGTGGTTACTGTGCTGTGTATTATAGTCATTTGACACATCTTAGACATTACAGCCAAGCTGAAATGCCAGGGGGTGGCTGAGCTTACTGTGTATTTCATTGAGTGGAATGCTCAGCACTGCACTCTTTCTGGTAATTGAAGGGGATTGGGGAAGGGAAAAGACAATGAATGGGCAGCTTTTATTTCTGAGCATTAGACCTTCAGAATGAAGTCAGGCTTCTTCCTAATTCTACAGAAGTGGAGGGCAGCAAAAACTCATCAGTGCTGAGATCACAGAATTCGAGAGCTGGAAAGAATCTTACCAGGCACTAGTCCAACCTATACATGCAACGAATCTCCATTACAATATACCCAGCAGCTGGTTCCACATAAGTCACAGCCACTAGGAGGAAACAGGGAGTCAGGAGCCTTGGGTTTGAATTCCCTTTCAGATGCTTATTAGGTAAATGACCCTGGACAAGTCATACTCTTTTGTACAATTCAAAAATATGAAGACCACAGGAGAAATTTCTTTGATGTTTTATATTTTGGATCCAGACTTGTCATTAAATTGGATTGAAAGGCACAGTTAGATAGCACAGTAAACAGTTTTGGTTCTTGAATCAGGAAGTCCTGAATTCAAATTTGATAGAAAAAACATTAGCTGTGTGTCTCTCATTAAGTTGCTTAGCCTCTGTTTGCCTTAGTTTCCTCGACTGTAAAGTGGGCATAGTAATAGCACTTACCCCTCGGGGTCATTATGAAATTTAAATGAGATAATAATTTGAAAGCACTTAGGACAATGCCTGATACATTATAAGTGCTTTATAAAGGTTAGCTTTTATTGTTAGCTATCACAAAGAACTCATCATATGAAAACTCCCTCCACTAAAATATACCTTCTCTTCTGAATCTTGCAGCCTTATGTCAGTTGGCAGTATTTGAACAAGGCTTGATTGGGAGATGTCTTCATAAGGAGATCTCTTAAAAAGAAAAAAAAAGTTATTCCAAAGTTAAGGGAATCCCTTAAGATAAAGTTTTCTCCCAAAAGACCATAAGCAATATATATATATATATATGTATATGTATATATATATATATGTGTGTGTGTGTGTATTCATATATATATATGTACATCTCTATATATATCCATAGTTGCATATCCAGCAGTCAGATAAGTCTTTAAAAATAAGGATATCTTCAAAGATAGGGATCACATGAAGATCCATAAACTACTAAATGATTTAGCATTTGCTTCAAAGCTTTTATGAGCTTGATTGGTTTTAGTTACTAATATCTAAGCAGGTTTACTCTCGGTCACTAGGTGGCACAGTGGATAGAGCACTGGCCCTGAAGTTGGGAGGATCTGAGTTGAAATCTGACCTCAGACGCTTATTAGCTGTGTGACCCTGTGCAAGTGACTTAGCCCCAATTGCCTTAAATATCCTGAGCCACCTCCTGATGTCCTGATATATCTCTCTCCACTGGATGCAGATGACTCTAGAGGAGAAAGTGAGGTTGATGACCTCCATTAAATCCAATTCAGTGCAAGTCATGACATCACTCCGATGTCATGGTCCTCTTTGAGAATGAAGGACAAACAACAACAATCTTGGTCACTCCGAAGATTGCTGGTATGTTAAACAGTTATGCTCCTTAGTCAATACAGCCAGTCCTCATACAGCTCTTCTCAGTTACCTGAATAATTAGGAAGCTTAAATAAGTCAAGGTAGTTAGTGTACTTATTTACAAAAGTACTAATACATACTGATTAGCAATGTAGACCAGTAGAAAACAAATTTGGAATTAAAGGTCTTCTTGTTATTGTTCAGTCCTTTTAATTCTACCCTTATGATCCCCTTTGGGGTTTTCTTGGAAAGATACTTGAGTGGTTTGCCACTTCTTTCTCCTTCTGCAGCTCATTTTACAGATGCGGATACTGAGACTAGAAAAGTGACTCTTGCTGCCAACTTCTTGTCTCTTCACCTGGGATAATGTGTCTGTTTGATAAACCCAATACCCTCGTTTTGTTTTTTTGTTTTTGTTTTTGGGTTTTTTTGCCTACATGTGTTTGTTCTTTCCTCCTCAGAGATTGAGTGTTTGAGATAAAATGGATTATGCTACAAACCTGAGATAATGAAAGGCCCAGGAAATAGAATCCAGGCCTGTGTTTGTTGCCAGCATAGCCCCGAGGAGTGACCAACCTGACCCAGCCCTGTAAGAAATCATCCCCTGCACCAATGATGTTATTTTTTGGAGCAATGTCATCTATTGGCCATGCCACACTTGACAGTTGAAAGTAAGCTTAGTGGAGGTAAATCCTTGCTAGAAAAGGCTTTATATCAATGGTTGCTGCTCCAGTGAATAAGACAGCATGTACCCACTGCAGGGTGGCAGGGTGGATTATATTTGGTTTTGCTGTAGATTATCAGTAAATATTCCTTCATAAAATTAATGAATTGGTTATATGATGCTGAGTTAATCAATAATTTGGAGCCATGCTAACTGCAACTGGTCATCGATGATGTGGTAGAACACATGGGAACAATAGCCTCAGCCGATGGCTTTAGAGAAGAACTCTATTCATCCTCAGCCACACACTTAGAGCCTTGAGGGAGAGATATTAACTGCAGCCTTACTCTAGAGAAAGAAACTCAGTGTGAGTGGAAATGAAAAGAAAGATCCCAGAGCTCATATGGGCAACAAATACAAAGTAAATAAAATATAATTGGGTGGGGGTGGGGGTGTTAAGAAAAGAGCACTAAGAATTAGGAACATCAGATCATGTCTCTTCAATCATTGATGATGATGATCTTATAATGTAAGAGGAACATAAGACTAAGAAGACACAAGCTAATACCATCATCATCATCATTACTATTACCATTAAGCCAGTCCCAGTCATCCTAATAAGTGGCCCAGCTGAACCCATCCATCTCCATTCTTAGCATGCTCTTCTCTCTCTCTGCCTCCTGGGAGAATTCCATTTTGGTCAATGTGATTGATTGGTCTGCCAATCAGAGTGACAGGAGCTCCTTGAAATATGAACACTTTTCTAACTAGTGGCGGGGGAGAGACTGCTAATCTACTCAGATCAGGAGCAACACTGATATTAACTGAGAGTCTCTTGGGGACGCAGCCTGGCGCCATAAATGTTCTGGTGAGCAAAATGAGAGCACCTAGGCTACTGAGCCAAGAGGAGTGAAGAGTTTTATGGGCTCATCCCCAGCTTGTTACTCTCTTTCTTGGTTCCTGTTACTTTCACTGTAGTAGTGGTCATGAAAACACTAACCGATATTTATATAGCATATTCAATTTCACAAAGCTCTTTAAAAACTACTAGTTATAATAGGATTAATAACTCACATTTCTATATCTCTATAGTGATAAGAACTAGACCTGAGATTTGGGAATTCCCAGATGAGGAAACTCCCTCTACAAAAACAGATAGCTTCATTGTAACTTACAGACAAATGAATTGCCTTGAGCCCTTAAAAATAAGTCATTCATCCATGGTCACTTAGCCAGTATGTGTGAAAGGTAAGACTTGAACTCAGGCATTACTGGCTTGAGGCCAGCTCCTTTTCCACTAGGCCAGGCAGCCAATATAGCTCTAGAACATTTGCAAAATACGCTATATACATTATCTTAAAGGGATCTATAGACAGTTGAGCCTCACAACAAATCTATGTGGAAGGCTCTATAAATATTACTATCCCCATTTTATAGATAAGGAAACTGAGGCTCAGAGAGTTTAAGTGGTTTACCTAAGGTCACAGCAAATTAATGTCAAAGATAATCTTGGAACCTTGGTCTTCCTGATAATGAATAGCAATGCCTTCCCTAGTCCCTTGTAAAATGATGATGATTATAAGTATGATTATTGTTGTTATTACTATTCTTATTTCTACTCCATAAAATTTCTAATCACCCTTTCCTTACCTTTCATGGCACAAACAAGTTAACAGTTATGAAAGTGCTTTCAAATGTCAAAAGTTATACCCATGTTCAGAATGATATTCCTGAAAACTGGACATTTAAAGAATGACAGAATGTTTTCACTGGGCCCTAAGAGAATAGCCTAAATTTCAAATAGAAATGTATCACTGAAGGGTGCACTCTGACTTGGAAAATAGTGAATAATCATTATCTGCATTATATTGTTTATTTCTGTTGCTTAACATTTCCCAAATACATTTAATCCTGTTCCATTACACTGGGAAGATTTACAGGGGCTTTTGGCTTGTGGAAGTTGAGTTTGATCCCTTCGACTTAGTCCATATTCTTTTGTTCTCCAGAGATGAAATCTGAGGCTCAGCAATGGCCAAGGACTTATCCAAGATCACATGGGCTACCGAGTGGGATAGAGGTGGACAAGAACTCTTATCCAAGACATCCTAGTCTAGTGGTCTTCCCAATACGTTACAGGTAGCTGGCACAGTGGAGAAAGTGTAGGAGTCAGGAAAAACTGAGTGGAAATTCAGCCTGGGAACCCTATCGGCTATGTGACCCTGGGTAAATTCCTTAATCTCTGTCTGCCTCAGTTTCCTCATCTGAAACATGGGGATAATAATAGTACCTACCTCCCAGCATTATGGAGAGGGTAAAGTAAAAAACATTTATTTTATAAAATGTTTTGCCTATTGGAAAGCACTATATAAATTATACCTATCTATTGTTGTTGTTATTATTATTATTATTATCATCATACCCTATTTTTTCCTGACTCTCTTTCCACAAAATGTGGCACATATTCATTCAAGAATAGCTCTGGAAGTCACTGAAAATTTGGAAGCCTAGCTAACTTTTAATCTTCTTTTCTACCATAATGAGTCTGGCAGCCCAGGGAGGGCAGAACTCTAGCCTGTGCCTGTCTCTGGAATACTTCATTCTTGACTGTGTGTGTGTGTGTGTGTGTGTGTGTGTGTGTGTGTGTGTGTCTTATAGGCCCATAATTGTGCCCAAGACCCTTGGGACGCACCTGTGGGCCTTAGTTAATGACACTTCCTAGGTCATTTCCTGGTCCGAATTCCATCAGCCAAAATGATTTGCCAAAGTGTCTGAAATTCTACTAGTCCAGATTTATTCTCCTTGCTTTTAGCAACATGTCTCCAGAAATCTCTTTAATTATGAATCCATATGAAAGAGAAGTAATACATTTGGCCTGAAATCCATGAATTGTTTTCTGTTTTGTTTTGGATTGTTTTAATGACTAAATCCACTTTCATAAGATCTTGCTTTTATTTAATTACTTTCTATATTTAGCCCAAACTTCCTTTCCTCTCTTTCTTAAATACTAGGTATGTTACATTTCAACTCCTCCCTTTAGGGTTCTCTGGTAACCTAAAAGTGATTGAGATATATCTAGGATCTCCCTAGATGGCTACCTCAGCAACAGTATTTGGCCAATTATAGGGGGTGGCTTCCCCATACCCCAGTTCAATGCAGCCACTAACACATTAGTTTTGTATGCAGAAATATTTACTTTAGAATGTAAAATCACAAATTGACAAATAACTCCTTCAATTATTTTGATTAAAACATAATCTGTGGGGGGTGGCTAGGTGGCACAGTGTATAAAGCACCGGCCCTGTATTCAGGAGTACCTGAGTTCAAATCAGGCCTCAGACACTTGTCACTTACCAGCTGTGTGACCCAGGGAAAGTCACTTAACCCCCATTGCCCCGCCCAAAAAAAAATCTATGACAAAGGGAAACAGGTACAAAGTTCTAAGCATGATCAATGTATTTGCAAAGGTATCAATTGCCAATTAATAGGACCCAAGGCTACTCAGTAGCTGGGGGCACCTCTGATTGGCAAAGCAACTTATGCAGTTGGTTACAAAAGATACCAGTGATAAAAACTAAACTAAGGCTGTGATAGGTCTTTCAGAGATGTTGAGTGCATCTCTCTAACACAGAGCAATAGGAAGAACTAAAAACAAAACAAAAATAAAAACAAACATAAAACCACAGGATTGACTCATGTCCCCCAGAAAGTCTTGTGGTGGAAAAATAGCCTAGGTTGACTCATCTTCCCTTTCACCCTCCTCCCTTCCAAAAACTTATACATTTTGAGTCTTTGTGGTCAGGCTGTAGCCCATATGAATAGGGAAGTAAAACTTACAGACTACCACAGAGGCCTAGACACTGAAGTCCAAATCTGATCCAGAAGTATTGGTATACTGATTAGATCAAATTCTTCATCAGTAATTAATGTAAAATAAAGTGGAATATCAAGTTTCAATTTCACAGAACTCAAAAGAAATATATTCCTACTTTCTCCTTGCACTACCTCAGTACCCTGGAAAGGGGAAGGAATTAGGTTCATAGCTAAGCTCAGTTCCTATAAATCATAGTCCCAGTTCCAAGTCCTAACCCCACCTTGGACTAAAATCCCAGGGACTTTGTGTTCTCACATTTTCTAGGAACTCTGGCTGAATATACCATCCTGTCTGCAGTCTTGATTCAAAGGTTGCATTGCTTAAACTCTTGAGTCCCAGGGGGATCATCTCCAATACCTGAAACTGAGGAAGAAAAACAACAAAGAACAAAAACAAACACCTCTGGGACTCATTTCCAAGAGCCAGTAAAAGAGAGCAGGAGAAGGAAAGTCCTTCCCCTCTCATCAGTTCAGTTCATGTCAAAGCTTGCCCACTGTGAGTGAATTGGGATGCTCAACCTCTGGGTGAAATAGATAAAAATAGACAGAAATTATAGCAGAGACCACCTTAGTCTCACCAGGTTTAAAGACATGGGCAGCCGGTCAAAAGACCCATGCCAACCCACATGGTATGGGACACAGAGGCCCCTAGGTTAGGCACCTGGGCATGCCCAGACAAGCCTGGGTTATATGTATCATTCTATTCATTAATTGTATATCTATTCTGTAAATACTTATCTATATCCTTGTTTCTCTCATTACAATGTAAATTTCTTGTAGACAGGGATTGGTTCATTCTTTGAATTTGTATATCTAGCACTTAGTACAGTATATGGCAAAGAGTAAGTACTTAATATTTTTTTAATGGATAGAATGATTCAAATTAATGTGCACAGCAGGTCTTCTTTCTATTATGTATGGTGACTTTTTGACACTACAACTAGGAAACATTTTTGAGATTGCAGTTGAATCCTTTGACTGAAATAGTGTAATGGGACTTTTGCATATAACTTGATCATATAAGATGGAGACACCCACTTGGGAGAGAGAAGAATCATGTTTCTGGAAGAAAACATCCAGAATTACGGAACCACATAGATTAGAGCAACTTCTTTCATTGGTCATGCAATTGTGTCCTTAACACTAAGATACTGGAAGAGTCCCTCTCCCTTTCTAGCTGAATCCAGGATAAAAAGGTCTTATTTATCTATAGCATGGGTACAATGCTGTGATAAAGTTCCCAGTCCTGAGAGTTTGAGCCTTGGCAATCTTGGAAAGAGAATTCCAAGCTGAGAAGCAGGTCTATGCCCTTCTATATGCCTCCATCTTGAGTAAAGTGTCCGTGCTCAAAAGTGTAGATCTATAGACATTAGGTAGATAGGTAGGTACGTAGGTAGGTAGGTGGGTTGGTAGATAGGGAGGCAGGTACATAGGGAGGGAGGGAGATTGAGAGGAAGGTAGATAGGGAGGGAGGTAGATAGATATCATATGTACACACAAATACACATACACACATAGATATATACACAAATAGATTTGTACATGTATGTACTGTTTTGTGTGTATACCTTTATCTATCTCTGTGTGTGGCAGGGGTTATTGGGTATATGCACTTCTCTCTCAATGTCTACCCTGAATCTTTCAGTACCTTGACATGGAAACGGTCTTATCAATTGAAATGGCAGTAAGGATGTGACCATCTGCCTTGCCACCATACCCTAAGGACCACTGGACCTTTTGTTATGACTTGCTGGAGAAGCTTTATATATATGTCATCTTCTGCTATTTCAGTGTGAGCTCTTTGAATACTGGAGTTGTCTGGAGTTTTCTATTTGTTCATTTTGTTTTCTGTTTGTATCCCCAGCTCCTAACATAGGACTTGGAACATACATTTTTTTTCCATGAAATTTTTCATTGATATCACAGCAGGACTGTGACTTCTGGAGCATTAGTCCTAGCAGGAGTTGAGTAAAGCTGATGGAGCCATTTGGGCTGTCATAAGCAAATGGAGATGCATCCTGTTAGCAATGACAGGAATTAGATGAAGTTGACTAGATAACTATTTGCTCTGGGTACATTTCCTCCTCCCTTCCATTCCAGCTCAGCCATTATGGACCTTCCTTACATCCCATCTCTTTTTCAAGACAACTGCCAATCCTTTCCTTGAGCATGTTGCAACCACCATTGATGCCTCCCAGCTGATAGAATCCCCTGCTCCAGGGACCTGGAATTTGGGGGCAAACTGAAGCTTCATCGAAAGTTTTCATTCCTGAAAAGGGCCAGGAAAACAATAACAAAACAAAGAAAGCAAAACAAAATGCAAAGAATTCTCTTCTGTCTTTTGTCACTTTCACTATATTAAGGGAAAGAAGATAAAGCAAGAATAGATAGGATGACCACTCATGGTGGGTAGAGCAAGGGTAAAAGCTTTCCTGTCTGTTTTCTCTGCTGAAGTTTTTTTTTTTCTTTACTGAAAATAGAATGAAAATATTTAATTGAAGTTGAAAACCATCATAAAGTGGGAGCTAGTGAACTACCAGCAGGCTTTTCACAATGATTTCAAGGCACTAGGCCCAGATGAACTACACCACTGGAGCTGGAGGAAGTGGGTGGTGACTCAGATGTTATCGACGATATTTGAAAGACCTTGGAGAATGGCTGAATTGTCACAAATTGGGAAGGGCAACCAACACTGTTATTTCAGAAAGGAGAGGAGAATGGAATGCAAATCATAGGCCGGTAAAAATGACTTAAATTCCTGGCAAAATTCTAGGACACATAATTGAAAAATGAATGTTTTGTGACCATCTCAAAAAGGAAAATAGTGATTACTAATAGCCCCTATGACTTCATCAAGGACAGGTCATACCACACTCACCTCACTTCTATTTGACAGTAGAGGGAACAATCAGTGGAATTTACAAAGAGGTGCACAATGTGTGGAAAAGATTTATAACAATTAGAAGACTGGAAAAGTATAACTAATTCTGCACAAATCAAAATCTTCAAGCAGAAGATGGGTGATCACTTTTTACCAATGCCTTAAAGATGGGTAAGTAGGGAAGAGATGATACCTAATATCCCTTCATCCTGTAGATTCATGTGATTGTTCCATTTCTTTGTGTTTCTTCCAATGATATATATACCACATAATATAGGTATCCAATAAAGGGTCTGGGGATGAATGAAGGTACTTGTCACTTGTCAGTGTTGGAAGAAGGTACTTCCAACACTTGTCAGTGTTGGAAGAAGCAAGGAAATACTAGGCAATTGAAGGGAGAGTAAAAATGGGAGATCTCCTATGCTTAACTTGCTTTTGTTTGGCTAAATATGAGGATAGAAGGGAAGACAGGTAAAACAGATGTGTATAGTGGGGTTGTCCAAAAGAGCAATAGGTGTAGATCCCCATTCCCCATCTCCATTATTCATGGGGAATTTTGAAACAGAGGGTAGATGACCATATTCAAAGATGTTATAGTAGGGAAATCATCCCAAGTATGGACTAGACTCAGTGACTGCTGAGAATACTTTAATTCTAAAATAATATGATTCTGTAACTCATCATTTGTATGTTTCCCCACCCTGTATACCTAACAACCCTGTCACTGAGCAATCACTTCACTCACCCATTGCCATCCATATTTATTACATAAGCCACTCTCTTGCTTTGCCGTATACCTGTTAAGCTTCACTTTTCCAAGTACCCTCAGGGCCAACCTAAGTAAAAAGAGGGACTCTTATTGGAAGGGATGCGAGGGAAGGACCCCCTATCCAAAAATAGCATCCCCTCCTCCCACCCCCACTGTCACTCCACCATTGTAGCTTTATTTCTTTGGTCCTTGAAGATTTTCAAAATTCTCTTATTAAAATGTAAGCATGCTAGGAGAGATGTTAAGGTTTATCATTTAATGCCTTAGTTGACAGCAAATTATAGCTGACAGACAGCTGAGAGCAAAACTCTGAAGGAATGGGATGTAGGATAGGCATATGGGGGTGGGAAATGGGGAATAGAGAGCAGGAGGGAAGATAAAATCACTGATAGGCTAGATGGGAGGGTGCCAGGAAGATCACAATTTCTTCTAGCATGGCTACAGTATACAGATTCATTGCTTGAGCCTGAGGACTCCTGCAGTTATTTTCCTCTCCTTCCCATCCCATCCCCCCTCTCCTGGAGTCCAAGAACTATCATTTATCTTGCTCCAAGCACTGGTCAGTTGTGCCAAGCACTGCCCATGTGGGAATTTAAATAGGGTTGGCAATGGTT
The DNA here is from genome assembly GCF_019393635.1 of Dromiciops gliroides. NCBI lineage: Eukaryota > Metazoa > Chordata > Mammalia > Microbiotheria > Microbiotheriidae > Dromiciops > Dromiciops gliroides. The sequence goes on from NC_057862.1 coordinate 671,846,141, forward strand.
CTGGATGCAGAGCCAAATGAATACATCTTTCATTATTTCAAAGTATTTGGAGTTTTGCTCTTTATCAATTTCCAGACTCATTTGAACATACTATTGATTGGGAGGATGCTGGGATGGTTGTGTCAAAGAGGCCATGACCCAAATGGGCAGATTGTTTGCTCCTGTTCCTTTGCATTTTTATAAGATAGCTGCTGAGTGCCAAAATCTCTGAATCTGGGTATATTTCACAAAGGGAACTGTCAAACAGACACTATCCTGGTTGGATTGTAAGATGATTCCTCTTTCCAGCAAGTCAGAGATGACTTGCTAGCCCTGGAGAAATAGCACATCATTTGAATAAGGTCTTATTTCTTGGTTCCTCCAGGAAAATGAGTAGCTAACCCCTGTCTCATATATATATATATATATATATATATATATATATATATATATATATATTTTTTTTTTTTTAGAATAGGTTGAAAAGACCAAGAGATTGGAATTATTGCAGGCTGCCCAGGAGCAAGGTTAATAAAGATTCCCATGATTCCCATGTTAATTGCTCAGCCAGTCAATGGTGTGGCAGGGAAGTAACCCTTTGTGTTAGTAAGTCTCACTGCCTTTGAAAAGAAACGTAGAAATATGATTAGCTTTGAATTTACTTCCCTTGCCCATCACCACACCGTTCTCCAGAGGTGACTTTTCCATTCTTATGAATTTCCTTTCATGGGAAATAGATGGAGACAACACTGGAAGAGCTGTGTTTAAACCCTATCTCAGGGCAGCTAGGTGGTGCAGTGGATAAAGCACTGCCCCTGGATTCAGGAGGACCTGAGTTCAAATTCAGCCTCAGATGCTTGACACTTACTAGTTGTGTGACCCAGAGCAAGTCATTTAACCCTCATTGCCTTGCAACAAACAAACAAATAAATAAATAAACCCTATTGCAGGCATTTATTTAGCTGTATGACTTTGGACAAGTCACGTAACCTCTTTAATTCCTAGTTTATTTTTAATTTGTAAAATGAAAATGTTGGATTCAATAACTTTAAGGTACTGGTCAGTTCCTAAGATGTGGTTTATGATCCTTCATGTCCTACAATTTTCCTGGATTCAATCCCAGATCTTTGACTCAATTCTTGCTCTATTACTTTGTGAGATTTAAAATTGGATATTAGATCATAAATCTCCCCTCTTTAACCTTTCCCTTAATTTATCTCCCAGACTAGTAAATGGAAGAAGCTTCTGGTTTTCCAGTTAGAGCTTTTATTGTATGGTAGTCACAAGGTGATGTTGATTAGAAGGATAGGAAAGTAGAAATACAATACAAATCATCTTAAGTCTAAGCTTAGTCTATATTCCATATAAAACTCACCAAAAGCTGAAGGCCACCTTTGGGGAGAGAGAGAGACTGTGTCAAGCGCGTGCTTCAGCTAACCACGAGCCGGGCCCAGTTGAACTCTCATCAGCATCAGCCTGTGCAGCGCAGTCAGGAGACCAGCAGAGCAGGATAAAGTCCCCACTTCCATTCTCTCCTTGCCTTTTAAGCTCGCACCCCGGAAGTGGAGTGCTAGCAGGCAGTCTGACGTGCGCAGCAGGAGAACTGGTGTGCGTAGCTCATGCTGTTGGTCTCCTCCCCGAAAGGGTGGTCCTTAAAAAACTGGCATCTTTCAGTTATCCTAACCTACTGTTAAAAACTTTCATTTTTTTTTTTTTACCACAACTTATTATATGTGTAATTCTGGACAGATCACAGCCTCTTGGAGGCTCAATCATCTGAACTACAAATGAAGATTTGGGACAAAATGATCATGAAAGCCCCTTTAGTGGTAATTCTAGGATCTATGTATTGAAACACAAAATCTCAGCCTTAGAAAGGATCATAAAAGTCATCTTGTCCATTCCATACTTAGACCAGAATTCCTCTGCTATGTACCCAACTACTGGTCATCTAGTCATTGTCTAAAGACTTAAAATGAAGGGGAATAAATGCATTATATTCCAAAGCAAAGCATACCTCTATTGAATTATCCTTCTTTGGCCAATACCTATCTCCTAAGGATTTCCATTAACCCAGATACCAACACTACCAACAGTATTAAGAAGGATCGGAGTATCCCCAACCCACCTCACATCCATTGGCATAGGAAGAAAGTGAAAACTACATAGAGCACTGGGAACCTTGTAATCATTTGTGGACTTAGTATGACAGGCAACAGAGACCCATTGAAAGATTTTGAGCCAGAGGCTAACATGATAGAAATTATGTTTTAGTATATAGGGTTGAACAGGGGTATAGACATTCCCTGAACTCAGAGCTGGTAAGATTTTGTGTGGAACCTTGAGATAATCTTCTTTGAAAGTCTATGGCCATCCCCACTAACATAGCTTTCAAAAAGTTATGGATATTTCTGATTTGGGGATATGAGGAGAGTACTCATAGTGATTTTATTTTACATTATTTTATCTATCTATCTATCTATCTTTGTATTCATTCATTCATTCATTCATTCATTTATTCATTTATTTGCTTGTTTGTTTGTTTGTTTATTTATTTTGGTGAGGCAATTGGAGTTAAGTGACTTTCCCAGGGTCACACAGCTAGGGTTAAGTGTCTGATGCCCATTTGAACTCAGGTCCTCCTGAATCCAGGACCAGTGATCTATCTACTGTCCTACCTAGTTGCCCCTCATAGTGATTTTATGAATGATGTAATAGATGGTGAAATATTGTTTCAGACACAGGGTGACAAGATCATAGATTTAGAACTGGTAGAAGCCTCAGAAGTAATCTAGGGCATTTTTTTTAACAGATTAAGAGACTGAGGCGTAGAGACTTCCCAAAAAGGTAACACATTTTGTAAGTAAAAGATCCTATATGCAAATGCAGGTCCTTGGACTCAATATGCACTGTTTCTTCCATAGCAACATGCTTTCTTTTAATTTTATCTATCTATAAAAGGAGTAGAAATGACTTCTAATATCTCCTGAACAAGGGGTATACAAAATATAAATAAAGTGGTTGTCTCAGACTCTGTATGATATATTTTTGTCATTGGGGCCACCCCAATTTTGCCAATAAAAGGGCTTCCTCAATTACAAACTGAGTCATTTCTCCTTTGGAACTTTATCCCTTGTCTTCATGTGGGAGGACTGAACAGAATAAAACAGGGTGGATCTGCTATCTACATGACAGGGAGGTTTTCCTTCATTTCATCATCCATACCAAGTATCTGATTAAAAAATACCTCACATCTGGAGTATGGAAAGTATTATTGAATCTTTAAGAGTGTAAAAGTTAGAACTTAGAGTGGTAACTATAACTCTATGAGGTCTTTTTCCTTATGGAGTTAGGGAGAGTAACTGAGACAACTAGTGCTTCAGTAGATAGAGCAGGGAGTCTGGAAGACCTGAGTCCAAACCAGCCTCAGACACTCACTAGTTGTATGACCCTGGGTAAGTCACTTAACCTCTGACTTCCTCAGTTTCCTCAACTGTAAAATGGAGATATTAATAACACCTACCTTGCAAGGTTGTGAGTGAATAATTAAGTGACTGGAAAGCTCTCAGAACATCGTAGGTGCTACGTAAATGTTCATCCTCTTTCATCATTGCTCTATGACAATCTCTGAAATAAACCTTGTAGAAGACAAAGAGAAAGAAGTTGAGGAGAAATACCTTTCCTCTGGGAGAACTGTCATAATTGCTACTTTATGAAGAAATCTTATAAAGATAATTTCAGGATAAGTGAATCCAGAAAGAGATTTTTAAAGTGATGACTTTAGAGCTACTGAATACACTGTTTCACTGTCATGGCTTGAGTTGTTGCTCTTTTGTTTTGTTTAATTTTTAGTCCTATCCAACTCGTTGTGATTCCATCTGGAGGTTTCTTGGCAAAGATACAGGAATGGTTGGCCATTTCCTTCTCCAGATCATTTTATAAATGAGGAAACTGAGGCAAACAGGGTTATGTGACTTGCCCAGGGTCAAACAGCTAGGAAGTGTCTGAAGCTGGATTTAAACTCAGAAGAATCTTCCCAACCCCAAGCCTGGCTCTCTATCAATTGCACCACCTAGCTGCCCTGTCATTGCTTGAGAGATTCACAAAAAAGACACAGAGAAAGGGGATGGTGATGTTGCTTCCTGTCTTGCTCCCACTGCTGAGCTATTTTTTCTTCTAAAGAGAAGGAAGAGAATTCTTGTGAAGAGACTTATTCCAAATGAACTGAATGGCATGAGATTGTCTTCACAGAAGTGAATTCATCTGCCATTACAATGAGGTTTAGGTGAATCTGTGATCTTTCTGACAGTTAATATACTCTAAATAATGATATCTCTCTTTATTATTGATATAATTTTTAATCATTTGAATACAAGGTAATTTAAAGATTTACTTAATCCTAGGAGATTAAGGGATTTAATATAGAGAGATATGAGCAACTACCATTCAGAAAGAATATTTCTTCAGTTCATCAGAGAAATCATATTTGATCAATCAGTGGAGGAGCTGAATTTAATGGATTTGTTGAGAAATACACTAATATTATATTAAATATAATATACATATGGATTACCCTGGAGATGATAAAACTAAATATGGGAACAAGAGAAATAATAGACTGAAGATGAACTTTCAAGCAGGGGAGTTCTGGACCTGGCTCATAACAACTCTGTAAAGCGGGTAGTCATTTTTTTTTTAGAGTGAAAATTTATACCTCAGAAATTAGCAAATGCTACAAATCAGGGTTTAATTTGTTGTTCGGTTGATCGTCTAGACTTTTAAAAAAAGTAATGGAGAAAATGTTAATAAGTCACAAAAAATTTTAAAGTGTGCTTTTAGTACATTTTTTTTCCCACCCAGAGAACTGGTTATTAAATATTTACCATCTGGGGCAGCTAGGTGGTGCAGTGGATAAAGCACCAGCCCTGGATTCAGGAGGACTTGAGTTCAAACCCGGCCTCAGACACTTAACACTTACTAGCTGTGTGACCCTGAGCAAGTCATTTTTTTTCAGGGCAATTGGGGTTAAGTGACTTGCCCAGGGTCACACAGCTAGTAAGTGTTAAGTGTCTGAGGCCGGGTCTGAACTCAGGTCCTCCTGAATCCAGGCTGGTGCTTTATCCACTGTGCCACCTAGCTGCCCCTGGGCATGTCACTTAATCCCCATTGCCCTGCAAAAAAAAGACAAAAAACATTTACCATCATACCCCTGCTTACAAGTAAAGTTGACTTGTGTAAATTGTGTACATATTGAGGGCATCCTCCTAACTTTTCTATAACTGCTTGAAACAGAGGCTTATGGGAATCTCATGTTGTTTTTTGTTTGTTTGTTTGTCTTGTTTTGTTTTGTTTTGGTGGGGCAATGAGAGTTATGTGACTTGCCCAGGGTCACATAGCTATTAAGTGTCAAGTGTCTGAGGCTGGATTTGAACTCAGGTCCTCCTGAATCCAGGGCCAGTGCTTTATCACTGCACCACTTAGCTGCCCCCAATCTCCCATGTTTTTGAGCACATAGATAAAGGGAAAAATTCCCAGAATGAGTCTTGGAGACAGGAAGATACAATTTATCAGTTTCAGAAATGGCAGCCCTGGAGAAGGCAACCACATTGTCCAAAATATGGTAGATTTAGAAACCTACCTTTCTAGAACACAGCTTCTTAATTTGTGGGTCCAGACCCCATATGGGATCCTGTAACTGAATGTGAGGGCTGCACAAAATTTGGCAATAATAAGTTATATATACGTATTTTATTATAACTATATACCTGGTGTCTAGTAAAAATTTCTTGAGTGACAAGGGGTTGTGAGAAGAAATGGTCTATAGATTCCTGAAACCCATCCTTCAGATAGAAGATGGAAATATTATCCTAGGATCTAGCCTTCTAATAAGAGTAGATGTTTCTGGACAAGGTCAGTCACTTATAGAAGCAAAGATTGTTCTGCAAGCCCCTAAAGATGAAAAATCCTTAGGAAAGCCTGTTATAATATAAGCCACCAATAACGACAATGACTGTGATGACAATGATGATGACAATGAAACCAGACCAATCATGTTTTCTCTTATTGTGAGCACCTTTGGTAGTACATGTCAGATACAAAAGGGGGTTCTGTGAAGCAGCCTTATGTTCATTTCTCTTTGGAAATAAGTCCAAAAAAAAAAAGCTAGAAGCTCATATGGATCTCTAAGGGAGAAAAAGTGCAATTTCTCAATTTGACAAAATTGCACCCCCAATTTGGTTTCACTTCTGAGGAGAGTCCATGTCTTCTGGGCAGTATGGAGGTGGTTAAATACTTGTGTGGATCTTTGTAGTGAAGAAAGTTCTCATAGCAATGGAAGCAGTTCACCATGTTAGGAACTCCAAATTTTCTTGCTCTCTAAGGCACATCCAAATCACAGGATCTATTATTTGGATCGATAAACTATGAGTCTGGAGGACATTAGGACCTTGGGGAAGGCTGAACTCAGGGGGGTGGTGAGATTGTGCTGATCATTTATTTCTAAGCTATTTTAGGTCCTTTACGTGTTTTCTGCATTTTTTTGGTAGGATAGAATAAAGGAACTACTGTCAATGATATATTCTTTTGCCATAGACCTTTTGTGAGATGTGATGACCCTTTTATAAACATCTCTGAGGACCCAGACAAAAGTTATATTGGAGCTATATTCCAAGAGTTCTCAGAGGCTCCTCTGCATGTGGCAATACAAACTAAAGAGCTGTTCCATTGAGATTAGATCCTGAAATTGAAGTCAGGCCATGTAAATCCAGAACTCAGGGTTTTTTTGTTTATATATTTCAGTCATATCTGACTCTCCATGACCTCATTTGAGGTTTTCTTGCGAAAGATACTAGAGTGGTTCACCATTTCCATCTCCACTTAATTTTACAGATAAGGAAACTGAGGCAAGCAAGGGTAAATTACTTGCCCAAGGTCACACAGCTAGTAAGTTCCTGAGGCTACATTTGAATTCAGGTCCTTTTGACTCCAGGGCTAGCACTCTATTCACTTTATCACTAAGTGCTCCTGAACTTGGGGTAGTAGAAGATTAATCTAGTTATGATTTAAGGATGGATGGGAAGAGGGAGAGAGCAGAGTTGGGGAAGTCAGAGGTAAGATATTACAACAGTCTTCTATGAAGCAATGTGATAAAAGCCTAAACTATGATGGTAGTCATGGGAAGAGAGAAATATAGAATAGGATAATCAGTTTAAGAATGGAAACTGTAGACTCATAAAATGACACCAGGTAACCTAGATCTCTAGCTAAAGTTGATCTTGGGGAGGAGTATCTAGCTTTAAGGAAAACTTCTTCCCTCTGCTCATCATGGTAGTGTTGGAGTCTGCTCTAATACTCCAATTAATTTCAACAATTCAATTAAATTAAACACCTACCATGTGAAAGGCATTGTGCTAGGTTCGTGGTATAAAAAGAAATAAAAAAGCTCATGTTTGCAATGAGTTCACAGTCTACAGTGGGATACAATAGGTGCAGAGATAAGTAAATACAATTTACTTTAAGGAAGAATATATCACATGAGTGATATACAAAAAAGGAAATTGATTACAAACCGCCTTCAGTCCTCCAGCCCACCCCTCCTTTTTTTTTCTTTTTTTTTTGACACTGTAGATGAATGATGCTTTGGTTATATGAGTCAGTCCCTGGAAGTGCTGTGGAATCCATCTGCCTAGCCTATTAAATACACAGATGAAATGTTAAAACTATGGCAAGTGAACCCATGTTTCAAATTGAAATCATTAAAGGGGGTGGGTAATGCCTTATCTTTTACAGGGCTAGGGAAAGATACACATGAAAATGCACTATTAATTCTGGGCTGAATTACTATCTAGTACTTATAATAAATGTGTAAGTACAAGATGTGAAGTTGGTGTCACTGTGTAACAGCCTAATTTAATTTATAACAGAAAGGCCATAGTGACAATATAATTATACACCACTTATGCCCAAGAGCATGTATTTTAAATTATATCCAATTAAATATGTACATAGAAGTGAGATTTAAGTTACTGTAATGCCACAGCACAGGACAAAGGTCCACATTTTTAAAGACATTATAATATAAAATGATACATGATTCCCCCTGACAGACAATCATATACAATTAAAAATGAAGCTTCCTTATTGTCATAATTTAAATAGGATAGATCTATCTGGAGATTCATCCTGAAAGAATTCTGCAGCTGAGCCCCAAAATAGGACTAAAATTGTCACACCATGTCTTTCCTTCCTCCCTGGCAGCAATTCATTGGCTTTGCTCCATCATGATACTGGAGTTTTTGTTTGGACCAATCAGGGAGTCCCTCTCTGGCTTTTTTTTTTTCTAGAAATTTTCTCCTCAAATCTTCCCTATGGGTATTATTCCCCTTAGGTATTATTATAAATAATTGAAAACTACCAGGTCAACCTATGGAGGGACCAGAGAGAGTGGACAGGGACAGAGAAAGGAGTCACCAACATGTTCAGGTGTCTGGGCTCTTGTGTTGACCAAAGCAGAGTTAGCTATGCATAAAAAGATGTGCTAATGTCTGGAAACTTGAGAAGCAGATTGAAGAAGGTTGTTAAGATCATAGGCATGAACATCAATGAAGGTAGAGAGGATATATTTTCATGGAAGTATACTACAAACTATCAATCCATCATCACCATCTGTATATATACAACACATTACATCATACTATATATACACTACAAGATATATGTATGTATGTCTAAATACACACACATATATATGTGTAGACATATGCATACACGTATGTATGTATCATTTGTAATGCATGTATATATGTATGTGACTGTATATACAAAGAGAAGGAATTCAGGAAAGAGGTCAAAAGTCTGGCATGGGAGGATGATAAAGCCTAATGATTTTTCCAATGGAAAAATATTCAAATACTTGAAGACAGCTATCATAACCTTCCCCCCTCCCTGGAGTCTTTTCTTCTCCAGATTAAACATTCCTAATTCTTTCATCTGCTCCTCATGTTATATGGACAGGAGGTTCTTCACCATTCTGGTTTCTTTCCTCTTGACACTCTCTAGTTTAATATGCTATTCACAAACTGTCATGTACAGAACTTAATGAAATCTTCTCAATTTATTATGTCTAGCATAGTGTTACCAGTGATATTGATAGATGGATGGATGGATGGATGGGTGGATGGGTGGATGGAATGGTGGGTAAGTGGATGGAAAGATAGATGATAGACATCTATATATGAAAACTATAAAATATTCAGCCATCATTTTGCAAATCATGCACTTTGGAACTTATTCTGGGCTAGGTGAGCATGTATCTATAAGAAAATGCTACTAGAAACACTTTCCTTCAAAGTTATTAAATGTGGAAAATACATACATATATAATGCATGTGTATATGTACCCTTTCACAAGCACATGAGTATAAATATCTACATGTGTGTGCATAGATGCAAGGAATGTGTGTGTATTTGTGTTTATGTATACAAGGTGTCCCAAAAGTCATTGTGCAGATTTAAACTATTGAAGATTAGAACTACATTAACTACATTAAGATTTGGGGGGCATATTGTATATAGTAAAGTGTGGGTGAGATTACTTAGCTGTTATCAATGATTCTTAAAAGATCCTACAGAATAATAGTGGGAAGGAAGGAAGGAAGGAAGGAAGGAAGGAAGGAAGGAAGGAAGGAAGGAAGGAAGGAAGGAAGGAAAAGAGGCATCTACGAGTTCTATGTTGGTGAAATTTACTTTGATTGCTGGCAATAGCCTAGGAGTATTATTAAAAGATCTGTGAACAGTTAGGTTGGAAAGTGGTATTCATAAAGAGACAGCGTGGCTTCGTTATAAACAGGTCATTCCAGCAGGCACACTATTTCACAGCTGGTCTAGCTATGAATTGGTTCAACCATTCTGGAAAACAATTTGGAGTTATGGAAGTAAATGTACTAAATTGTTCATCACCTCTGACCCAGTTAAGCAAAACCAGCTAATAAAGGATTCTGACTAATAGGACTTAACACTTTCTACATTTGTAGTTCACTGATTGTTAATAGAAAGGAAGGAGGTGTTCTTTAACTTTAATAGCTTGGCTCTAATAGTGTCCATTGTATTTTACCAGAGTAGCATTGCCTCTTAATGTGGCCTTTATTTACAACATTATAGCTTTTGTGTATATTGTCCTTTTGGCTTTGGAGAGATTTGTATTTCTTAACTAGGTGATAGCACAGGTGAAATTTTTCAGAACTAATTGACCGGTCAGATACAAAGAGTAGTCATAAATAGTTCAATGTCAACAGGAAAAAAGAAGATAGAGCTCCACATCTGGGTCTGTGATTTCATAAATTGTTATAATGGATAGAAGACTGGTCTTAGAGCAAGGAAGATCAGGGTTCAAATCTCACCATATGCATACTAACTGCATGACCCTGTGCAACTCATTTAACTTCTCTGGACCTCACTTCCCTCATTTATAAAATGAGGTTGTGGGACTTGATGATTTCTAAATCCCATTGAGTTCTGAAACTGCTCCCTCCATTACCCCCTTAGGAAATCAGTTCTTATAATGCACATATACAGCTATTCTGCAATACATAGTCAGAGACTTTCTTGGGGGCACTGAAAGGTTAGAAGATTTGCAGAAGGACAAGCAGGACCCCTTGGCTGTCTCTCCATCATATCACGCATGTGCACACACATAGACACAGACACACATAGGGACAAACACACACATACATGCACTGATGTATCCTCTTTGCTATCACACTTATGGCTCAACAGTTTGGACCAGACCCTTATATCCCTGTCTTCTCCCTTACTGTCCCTACCATTCCTGTCCGTTAGCTGTGAAGAAAACATGCTTGCTTGCATTGCTAGGTTAATGGATATTAAGACCTTCCAGTAAGATGTTGGACTGCTGACCCTTACTGTTTCCCTGACACTATGCTACTACCATTTACTGTGTCTTATCAAGTGCCCTATGTTATGTCTAATCATTGCTATTTGAGCTGTGTGTGTACGTAAGGTTCCTGGACTTTTCTATCCACAAGTTAGGTTTATATGTAATCTTCCCCATTAGAAGGCAAACTTCTTTAGATTAGAGACTGCCTCATTTTTCTCTTTGTATCAACAATACAATGTTCAAAACCTAGTGAGTACTCAATCGATTCTTGCTGTATTCATATATATATATATATATATATATATATATATATACACACACACAAATACAAGCATACATACATAGACATGTCACTATTTATATATATGTATATGTGGGTGTACACATCAGAAAGAAATAAAGGAAAGGGAGAAAGACATGTCTTTATTGTAATGATTGGAATGACGCCACCTGCTGGAGAGTTACTGTAGGGAAGCTCCACCATGAGAAGAAGGCTTCTGAGGGCAAGCCATGCCGCTTTCCTTGGCATCAAGAAGTGACTTTTGCTCGTGGGTACTGTCAATCAAGGCTACCAGCCAATTAGCTTGGAGATGTGTGTGCATGTGGATGGGATGTTGTCAGTTTCACTGGAGGCTTGTGGGAGGAAGGAGGTGTGGCTCCCACTTTTTCATAAGGACTCTTGTGGAGAGTGGAGCTTAAATACGCTCTCCCTTTGATAGATAGATGAATCTAGGCCTTTCTCTCTCTCTTCACCAAATTCTTATTCTCCTTAATAAATGCTTAAAAGTCTAAACTCTTGCTAAAGCTTATAATTTATTGGTGACCACTCATTAGATATTTTAGACAGACTAGCTAGAATTTTAGCCCCTTACATCATGCATGTCAGAAAGTCAGGAAGACCCGGATTTCAGTATTGCCTTGAACAAACAGCAGCTTTGGGGTATTGGGGAAGTCAAAACCTCTCTAGGTCTCAATTTCCTCATCTCTAAAAATGGTGATGATGTTAAATTAGATAGTTTCTCAAAGCCCTTCAAATTCCATGTCTATGATCCTATAAATTGCAGATGTTCTCCCAATATGTATTGAAATATCTACATCGAGAGTGATCCATGAGGGCAGCTAGGTGGTACAGTGGATAAAGCACCAGCCTTAGATTCAGGAGGACCTGACTTCGAATTTGGCCTCAGACACTTTACACTTACTAGCTGTGTGACCCTGGACAAGTCATTTAACCCTCATTGACCTGCCCCCCCCCCCCCAAATAACTTGAGAGTGACCTACAATGATGAAATTATGTGTCTAGATACCACATATATTTGTGATCTGCCATAACATATTGGAATCCTCCTGCATCATTGGGAAATGCCTTAATACGTGGTCTCTTTTCAGCTGTGTCATCATTCTGCTTGTGTCACAAAGCTAATAAAAAAGTGATCAGGGCTGGAATTTTTCAATTTCACTTTTTTCCCCCCTTCCATTATAAATATAGAACCTCTGAGTAAAACAACCTTGAATGATAGGACCTAGTTCTGTCTGGAGTGTCACTTGCCTCTCCAGGACCTATTTGGTCTTACCCTATTTAAGGTTTTCACATCCCTTGCAAAAGCCAACAGGTCATCTTCCCATGGCTTTTAAAAGGAGATTGGCCAGAAATATGGAGATCTAAGGCAAAGTACAAAGCTTCAGTTGAAATGGAAACCATTGAAACTTGACTTTTTTTTTTTGAAACTTGACTTTTAAGAATGTTCCTAATTTTTTTTTTTTCTGAAAAAAATATCTTTCTAGGTCCTCTATTTTGGGATAAGAGGACAAGTTTAAGGTGGCTGGATTTTTCTCTCTTTCCTTATTGGTTTAGATTATCTCTAGGGGAGTTATGAAATTCACTGATTCTAACCTCCTTCCTAATTCAATAAATGCTGTCCCTCATCTCTCCCCACCCCAAAATCTCCTGGACAATTAATAATGGAAAACTTGTATGGACAAGGGAGTATACCACTTTTGGAGGCAGCACATTCAATTGTGTTATGTTCAATTTTGAATGTCACATTTTAGGAATTCAACTGAACAAATATTTTTCAGTGCCAACTATATGCAAGATACTTTGTTAGTTCTGAGGATAAAATGAAAAAGAAAAATGCGGGGTGGGGGGAGGGAGTTACTGTTCTCAAGGAGCTTCAGTTGAATTGATAAAGTAGAGACACCCATCAGGATAGTTATGGACCTTTAGTTCATGCCACATGAGACACAATTGTAGGAACTGGAAATGTTTAGGCTGGAGAAGAGACTTGGGGAGGACATGGTACTTGTCTAAAAATACTTGAAAAGCTTTCTCTGGGAGAAGGATTAGGTTATTTTTGTTTGATTGATTGGTTTAGTTTGGTTTTGAGCCCTGAGGATATAACTAGGCAGAGTCGGTAAAACTATGGTCTTTCCTGTGAGATTGTGAATCTTCTCTCACTGTAGAGCTTTAAGCAAACATTGTACAAACCCTCATTGAGGACTTTATAAAGAGGATTCCTTTGCAAGAATATGGAGGAGAAATAATAGGAATCTGGGAAGATGGTGGAGTAGGTCTAGATGGTCTATAATAATTTTCATCTCTGATTTTGTGACTGATTTGATCATAGTTTATATTGCTAAATACTATGGCGATCTGGGTTAAGATCCAAATAGACCTGGGTTCAAATCCTACTTCTTAGACTTATAGCCCAAGACCCACAGCCATCATCAAGCATAAACATGATTGTGGAGAGGAGATCTTCTTTGTCACCATCAACAGCTGTTGTTGATCAACTATTGCCAACAGTGAAATAGACACAGGGAATGTAGGAATGCAGTATCTCCTAAATTACTGAGCCTGCTTTCTGCCCAGCACTCATAGTCATAACCCAAGGTGGCAGTGCTGATGGAAAAGGGGCCACACATAAGCCAGGCAGGCCAAACTATCTAAAGTAGCAAGTCACCCTAGAGGTACCAGGCAAGTCATGTCATCACCACAATCTCGATCACTATTGATTTGGAGACCTTGGTGTAGGCAACCCAGGACCCTCAACCCCCAAAGCCTAGGGATCAGCAACGTTTCCAGCCCAGTGCTCTCAGCAATCATCCTGGGAAGCAACCCATGTGAAAATGTAACCTGGCAACTGCTCTTTCAAGTGATAATTAAATCAATAAGATGTTGCAATAAGATGTTGGACCACTGACTCTTGCTATCTGCCCTGACACTATGGTGTCTCATCCATAGTCATGATTATTGAAGACTCACAAAAGAAATTTCTTGCCCCCAAATCCATGACACTGTCAAATGGTTCAATATCAGAAACAGATATCACTTTATCAGTGGAAATGACATTCAAAAAGAGGCATGGCTGTCTTCTTTCTTGATACATCCTAAGGACCCTGGGTCCTTTCCATCAACCTCGCAACTGAAATTTTAATATATTTTTTCTCCCCCATTAGGATGTGAGCTCCTTGAGATTAGAGACCGCTTATTTTTTCTATCTGTATCCCCAACACTGAGAACAGTGCTTTTCACATAATACATGTTGATTTGAGCCTTTCTTTATTCATTCTTTTGTTGACCTCTGACACATTCTGGCTATTTGACCTTGGGCAAGTGACTTCTCAGTAGTCTGGGGTTAAACCAAGTTTCAGAGAAGGTGCCAGACTAAAGTAGTTGTGGACATTTCTTTACCTTAAAGTTCCCCCTGCAGTAAAGTCAGAGGTTCCATTCCTATCCCTATTTTGAACTGAGAGATATCCCTAAGATCATCAAGTCTAACCCCATTATTTAAAGATGAGAAAACTAAAGGTTTTGATTTAAAGTTATTTATCCAGTGTTGTTTGACTAGTTAGCTGTTTGCTAAGTATAACAAAGTTGTCACTGCCATTGTTGTTTTATTTCATTTACAGGTTGAATTCAAGGTTGCCTCCTTATCAATCAACTATCCTTTAGGTCAATGGAGAAATGTTCTGTCTTTTATTCTAGGTAGTGTGAGAAATGATTTGTAATAACTGATATCTCGGGGAGATTTAGAGCTTGCCCCTCCTTTGAAAGTCCTGATTTTTCAAGGTCCAGTATCTCCCTGATCATAAGATGGCATTAACTCTCTTCATTTGGGTCAGACCCTACCCAAGCATGCAATGAGTTTAATCTAGGGTAAAGAATCTCATTGTTTTCAAGTCAAGCTTGGGTGGAGACAGATCCTTTTGTCTAGATAGGAAGGCCTCTCTCCCAGGGAGGAATCACTAAGCCCCCCCCAATTGAAAGGGGCATACATTCTTTCTTTTTTTTTTAAACACATTTTAATACAGGTGTAACATTTAATGATTCCTTCACAGCCAAACCAGGAGGCAAGGACTGTTTAAGTTTCTCTGCCTTCTCTTTGTCTGTGATGACCAAGCTGTACAGGTATCTGGTGCAGCAAACCTTAAACTTCACTTTGTCCTTGTTTTTGTTGATCTTGACAGATTTGGCATCTTTTAGCCTGGCTGTGAGCAAGAAGTCTTTTATTTTTGAATTGATAGCCCAAGGCTACGGGTGGTCTGGTATATCCTTTCATTTTAATTTAGCCTACTTCCAATTACATTGTTATTATTGTTGTTTGCCCTTCATTCTCACCTTGACATCAGGATGGTGTCATGATTTTCAGTGAATTGGATTAAGTGAAGGAGGGCTGTGCAAGATCACTCTCTCTCCTCCAGAGCCATCTGGTTCCAGTAGCAAGATATGTATCAGGACAACTGGCTATGGCCCTGGATTGGGATTAATAATTGGGATTAAGTGACTTTCCCAAGGTCACACAGTTAATAAGTTTCTGATGTGAGATTTGTATTCAGGTCCTCCCAACTTCAGGACCAGTGCTCTATCCACTGTGCCACTTAGATGCCCCTAATTAGAGTTGATTGCTGTTGGATGAACTACCTACTGTTTCCAGTGTATAATCTGTGAGCCTCACCACCATGATTTTCCTTGGCCTGAGACAGATGGCCAAATGGTCATGCTTTTATTAATAAGTTGTTGGCCTTATAAATAAAATGATTAAATTACCCAGAAGCCCAGTCTCTCAAATTTTTGAACCTCACAGTGGGAATCCTTCATTTAAACAACAAAAATAATCAAGCCCACTCTTAATCCTCTATAAGTAAATTTGTTCTGCTTCATTTGCTGTTCCTTATGTGACATGACTTGTAGACCATTCACCATCCTAGGCACCTTCTTTTGAACGTGATTTTTTTTTCTTTTTCAAGATTCTTTTTGAAACCTAATAGAACTAGAATCAAAATAACAAACAAACAAACAAACAAACAAATGCAGGTGTGCTATGACCAACACAGTTTACAGGGAGTCTAGTGCTTCCTTTGTTGTGTATTCTCAATCCTCTGATTGCAGCAAAGTACTCCACTTGGAATAAATGAACACAGAATCTCAGAGTTAAAGTCTCATGGGCTCAGTTCTTATGAAATATGTGGAAGAAGAAAGGAAACTAAGAGAAAAGGAAGTGATAAGAATAATAATTCCCATTTCTATAACCCTTTGATGTTAACAAACTTCTGTATTCTGAACAACCCTATGAATCAGTAGTATAGACTCATATTGTAGATGAAGAAATTGAGGTACAGAAAGACCAAATGACCTATCCATTGTTATACATAGTTAATAACTATCAGAGCTATTATTGAATTGAATATTTTTTTCTGATTTGATGAATTTATATGACTCAGAAGGAAGCAGATTTTTTGTGGAAGAAGCAAGGAGGCAAGGAGACAGAGAATCAATTAACAAGCATTTATGTAACATTTACTATGTGCTGTACTTATTGCTAGGCATACAAAGACCCAAAATGACACATTCTCTGCCCTCAAAAAGCTTGCAGTCCTTAAGGGGAAGTGTGTGTGTGTGTGTGTGTGTGTGTGTGTGTCTCTTTGTCTGTATGTCTCTGTCTCCTTCTTTCTGTGTCTCTGTCTCTGTGTGTATATATACACACCCATGCATGTATATATGTGTACAACTCATACATGTATGCAGAATACATGTATATAAACACACATATAGTTACACACATACAATGGTATATGTATATGCATGTGTTTGTGTGTATGTGTGTATATATATATATATAATATCCATGCACATTAAATAACACAGTTATTATGTATAATAAGTATAAGGTCATTTTTCAGGGAAAGGTACCACTGGCTAACAGGATCAGAAAAGGCTTTATGTGGGAGGCAGTCTCTCCACCAATACTTAAAGTAAACTACTTTTGGATTGAGATGAGCAGAACATCCATTCTAGGTAGAAGGCTGGCCTTCACAAAGAAACAGAGATGAGATGTTATATGTGTACATATAAAAGGCACAACAAAAAGACCAGTTATGGAGCAGCTGGGTGGTGCAGTGGATAGAGCACCGGCCCTGGAGTCAGGAGGACCTGAGTTCAAATCTGACCTCAGACACTTGACACTTACTAGCTGTGTGACCCTGGGCAAGTCACTTAAGCCCAAATTGCCCCACCAAAAAAACCCCAAAAAACAAAAATCAAGTTTAGCTGAACCACAAATAAAATGAGTGAAGGTGAATAATGCATATTAAGACTGAAAAGATAAATTAGAATGAGGTTAGAAAGGATTTTAAATGCCAAACAGATGAATTTGTACTACATATTTGTGGGGAGCCACTAAAATTTGTTGAGCAGGGTAGTAGAATGGCCAGATCTGTGCTTAAAAAGTCTCATTTTAGTAGTAATGTAGAGGATGGGTTGGAAGGAGTATTTTGAAGCAGCAAGATCAATTTGGATGCTATTTTGTAATAGACTATGTAACAGGCCATGGGAGCCTTAACCATGTGGGTAGTTGTATACGTGGCAAACCAATAATAATAGCTATCCTTTATGTGACACTTTAAGCTTTGCAAAGAGTTTAAATATATTATCTCATTTGTTCTTAACATCTTCCTGAGTTGAACACTATTATTAATAATCCCCATTTTACAGGGAGTAAAATAACACTGAAAAGGGTCATATAGGTAATTGGTATCCTAAGGCAGACTTTGAACTCTGGTCTTTCTTTCTCCAGGCCCTACACACTGGACAGCCAAACGGGATATGTTTAAGAGATGCTATCTTGATATAATTGACTACACTTGACAACTGATTAGATATGTGAGATGAGGGAGACAGAAAAGTTGAGAATGACTCAAAAGTTTCAAATCTGGGTGAGTAGTAGAATGATAGGGCACTTATCAGTTATAAGGGTGAGCTTTGGGAAAAAAAAGAAAAAAAGAAAAGTTGTATTTTAGACACACTGAGATAAAGATGCCTTTAAGACATTGAAGACAACACTTCTACTTCACTTTTAGCAATACTGGGATAAAGATCAAGCGAAGACTAGGACTGGACCTATACATTTGGAAATCTGCCTAGAAATGAGAGTTGAACGCATTGGAGTTGAGGAATAACCAAGGAAGTGTAGAGAAAGAAAAGAAGTAGGGGAAAACAACAAGCTTTGGGGAATACAATTAGAAGGCATGATTGTGATGAAAATTCAGCAAAACAGACAGAAAAAATGGTCCTGGGAATACAAAATAAAAATAAAAATTAGTCCCAGCCTTCAAAGCAAGTTTTTGTTGTTCTCCACCCAACTACTGCTAGGTCCCCCTTTTCTGATAAATTGATTTTTTTAAACCATGTTTTGCTTAGGACCAGGCATCCAAGCTACATCTGCATCTTCTCATTATGCCTCCTAGCAGGTATCCCCTTTCAAGTACTTCTTTATAGTCCCCCCCCCATTAGAATGTAAACTCTTTGAAGGCAAGAACTATTTTATTTGCTTGTATATTTATTATTTATATCATTATAGGTTTATAACACATAGGCATATCATTCATACTAAGCATAGGATGCTTGCCCTAGTGTCTGGCACTCTGCAAGGGCATAAACACTTCTCTATCTTTTTATCTATTTATCTATCAAACAGCAATTTCAATCTGCTATGGGGAAACACCTGGTAGGCAGATAAGAAAAACCAAGAACATACACAAGTTAAATACAAAGTAATTTAGAGAGCAGAAAAGAGATAACAATAGAGTGGATCTGGAAATATTTCTTGTAAGAGGTGAAAACAAGGATATGTTGTACCTTTTCTCTAAAATGAATCAAGAAACATTTATTAAGCACCAGATACGTTACTAAGTTGTGGGATCTACATGGTCCAATTGTGACATTTTCTGTTTGAACACTCACAACTCAGAAATTGGCAAATTCTACAAAACAGGACAATCAATTGTATTGCTCATTGTCTAGATTTAAGAAAATGAAGGAGAAAATGTGAAGAATGCAAATTATGCTTAAAATATGTCTTATATACATCTTTTTTGTTTTCCTGCAGAGCTGATTGTTAAAACATTTACCAACATCTTTCTGGTCTACAAATATGATTATATGCTTCCTATGTCATTACCAGAGTTGTTCACAACATATTTAATGGAAGCAGGTATTCCGAGGGGTAGAGGAGCAAAAGTAAAAGTATGGTGGAACAACTCCAAAAGTAGGTGAAGAATAAGTGGGCAGCTAGGAGTCTGGAATCAGGAAGACCTGAGTTCAAATCTAGCCTCAAACACTTACACGCAGTGTGATCCTGTGCAAGTCACTTAGCCCTGCTTGCCTCAGTTTCCTCATTTGTTAAAATGAGCTGGAGAAGGAAATAACAAACCACTCTAACATTTTTGACAAGAAAACCCCAAATGGGGTCACAAAGAGTTGTACAATGGTAAAACAATTGAACAACAGAGAATAGATAGGAGAGGGGGAGACACTGGCAATTGAATAATTCATTTGTCCAATTCAACTTTCTTAACATGGGATATCCAAATACGTTTTGTTGTTGTTGTTGTTATTCCTAAAAAACAAAACAAGACAACAATAAAAATCTCTGAATTTGAATAGAATTTGTTTTCTTTCTAATCCAATGAACTGAACTTTATGTATTTGAAAGTATGATTCTAAGAAGGGACCAAGGCTGCCAAAGGGGTCCATGGACACACCATCAGAATGAATTAAGAAAAGAACAGAATAAGGAATAATGCTTACCTTGGCATTAAATTAAATTAAATCAACAGAAATTACTTAAGGCATTTCAGGGATCACAAAGCATTGGGGGCGGGGGTGGGGGACATCGTATCCAGAATTTGAAGCTAGAAGAGGATTTAATGCTCATAGAGTCTAACACCCTTATTTTAAAGATGTAGAAACTGGGGCTCAGAGGGCTAAATCATGTGCCCCGAGTCACACAGGTAGTTAAGTGGAAGACACAGAATTCACACCCTGGTCCCTGACTCCAATTCCAGCCTTCTTTCCACAGTACCCTACAGCTAATATTTCAGGATGATTGGGGGTTACCTCTTGGACATCCTCTAATCCAGAAATATTCTACCCTGCAACAGTGCCAGGAATCAATCATTTACCCATTAGTAATCTGGAGTGGCTCATTATTCACAAGAGTTGGTATTGTTCAGTGGAGAGGAATTTTATTTTCAAATGTTTCTTTGGAATCATTTAAATTAAAGTGACAGCCTATTAAAATTCCTCAGGCAAATGAGTTTGTTTGTTAAAGGCAAGTGGGAAGTCATAGGATGTGGGATGTTAATTGCTGTTACTTCCATTCACTCTACAAGAATGGTCCACAAAAAAAGATCACTAGTGAATCAGGGAATCAAGAAGGCCTGAGATCCAGGGGCACCTCTGACATTAGGACACATGGTGATGTTGGTTAAGTCATTTAAACTCTTTTTTCAAGTGGGAACTTTAATTCCTGCCTGACCTACTGGACTTTGAGAGATATAGTGTGTTGTTGAGGATTGGGAACTATCTTGGGATTCAGAAAAAAAAAACCTAGGTTTTGGTCCCACCCTTTGCAGCTAGGCAACACAGTGGATAAAGCACTGGGCTTGGAATCAAGAAGACATCTTCATAAGTCCAATCGGGCCTCAGACACTTACTATCTGAGTGACCCTTGCCAAGTCACTTAACCTCATTGGCCTCAGTTTTCTCATCTCTAAACTGAGATGGAGAAGGGAATGGCAAACAATTCTAGTATCTTTCCTGAGAAAACCCCAGATGGGGTGAAGAAGAGTCAGAAATGACTGAAACGACATGGATGTTAGACGAATTGGATTTGTGTTTAGCCTGAAAGAGCTCATAGTGATGACATCAGAATTTATGTTGGTGCCAGGAAAAACAATTCCCAGCAATTAGAGCCATTGAGGAGTAGAATGGTCTACCTTAGCAGATGGGTAAAATTACCCTTCATTTGGAGGTCTTCTAGCCCAGGCTGGAACTTCAGCTGTGAAATATGTTGTAAAAGCGATTCTCTTTAGTGTTTCTTTCCTTCCTTTCCTTTCCTTTCTTTTTTTTCTTTTTGTGGGACAATGAGGGTTAAGTGACTTCCCCAAGGTCACACAGCTAGTAAGTGTCAAGTGTCCGAGGTTGCATTTGAACTCAGGTCCTCCTGAATCCAGGGCCAGTGCTTTATCCACTGTGCCACCTAGCTGCCCCACCCTATAGTGTTTCAGTAGATGGACACTGAAGTCCTCATCAACTCTAAAATTATCAGAATCTGTGATCCACTAAAGCCCAGTAGTAATAAATTATTTTAGCTAAAAAATCTGGGTTCAAATCCTAGCCTTGTCAGTAACTAGTTGTATGGTGATCACTTCACTTCTTTCAATTTCCCAGTCAGTAAATTAAAAAAAAAAAAAAGAAGAAGAAGTAAGGGAGAGGGTTGGCCTACATGATCATCACAAGCCCTTCCAGCTCTTTTCTTCTGTGCATCTAAATGCCTTTCTGATGTGCCCACCACTAAGGCAAATCCTCAGGTATAGGAGCAGTAATAGCAAGGCTTTGAAAGCCTGAAAATGAAGCCAGCAAAGCTCGCAGCATGGGAGGATTTAATAATGCAGAAGTTCCTCTTTGAATGGAGAATGGCTCCTAAAAGATTCCACTTTATGCAGGTTCAGGCTCAGCTCAGCCAGCTTCTCCTGCCTGTCTTTGAATTTGCATCCTAGTTGTCCAGGCTTCCTTCACAGATTGCTTGACAAATAGGTTCATGTTGCAATGAAAGAGGCACACAGGTAGTGCAGTGGATAGAGCAATGAACCTGGAATCAGGAAGACTTAACCTTTATTCAGATCTGGTCTCAGACTCTTACCAGTGTGATCTCAAACAAGTTACTCAGGCTTTCTTTGACTCAGGTTCCCAGCTCTAAAATGGGGATAATAATAGCACCTTCACCTCAAGATTTTCTGAAGAATAAAAACAAAAACAAAAAATAATACTTATAAAGTGCTTTAAAAATCTTTAAAGTGCTAAGTAAATAAGAGCCAAATCAAACAAAGATTCTATCACCTATTACCACTAGGAAAAGTATCACATGATATAGAAGTGGGTAGCTAAGTGGAACAGTGGATAAAGTGCCAGCCCTGGATTCAGGAGGACCAGAGTTCAAATTTGGCCTTAGACACTTAATACTTGCTAGCTGTGTGACCCTGGGCAAGTCACTTAACCCTCATTGCCCCCACCCCGAAAAAAAACAATAATAAACCTACAAACACATGATATAAAAGTAAGAGAATTAGACTATAAGACATGGCTTCTAGTCCTGATAAGATTGTTTACTACCTGACTAGAAGGCACTTAACTGTTCTATACCTGTTTCTTTATCAGTAAAACAGACAAATTACAACACTGATTACCCCATCTACCCCACTGAGAAGATGCAGTAGTAGTAATGGCAGAAGAAACAGTACTTAGTAATAATAGTAGCTAGAAGAGCAAGAGTAATTAATTTAACCCATTGAAGTTTACAAACAACTTTATATAAATGATCGTATTTAAACCTCAGAACAAGCCTATGAATTTAGAAGCATGTAGAGTATAGGTTGTGGCTAGAAACTGGCCTTTCCCCAAAGCTGGAAGTAACCTTAGAGATCACCAGATTCATCCCTTTTACCCCTACTCACCCCAGATCCCCACCAGTAGAAAGGCCATGTTCTCCCAAGATGTGCTCTATACTTGCTAAGTATATGTTGCAAGTATCATTATCCCCACTTTACAAAAGAAGAAATAACTGTTCAGATAGTTTGTTTCTTACTGATGGTCACATAGTTGCTCTTGGAATTTAGATCAAAGTAGTAGGAAGAGATTAAACATATATGTAGCGCCTACAATGTGTCAGTTGCTATACTAAATGTTTTAAAGTTACCATCTCAATTGATCCTCACAATAACGCTGGAAGTTTGGTGTTATCTTCATTTTACAGATGAGGAAACTGAGTTAAATTTAAGTAAACTGCTCAGTATCACACAGCAAGAGAGTATGTAAGACCAAATTTGAACTTAAGTCTTCCAGACTCCAGGCCCAGTGCTCTAATCATTGTGTCACTCCTCTGTCAAAGAATTTCTGTTTCTCAGCCTCTCTAGTCACTAGGCCACATGTTATGAAGCTCAAATTAGAAAATGCCTATGAGAAACTCTACAGAGGATGAAATGCTATACTATTCTAAGGCATTACTATTGCATTATCAGTCAAGGACACTTCAGCATCAATGAGTTTATTAGAACCTTTCTTATAGTCAAATGTTACGTGTGAAGGAAGCAAAGATAATGTGAATACCTAAGGAAGATGAGTCATTTAGGACTTTCTTGGTAAAGATACTGCAGTGGTTTGCCATTTCCTTCTCCAGCTCATTTTAGAAATGAGGAATTGAGAGGGTAGCTAGGTGGCACAGTGGATAAAGAACTGGCCCTGGACTCAGGAGGACCTGAGTTCAAATCTGACCTCAGACACTTAACATTTATTTAGCTGTGAGACCCTGGGCAAGCCACAGTCCTCATTGCCCTGGAAAAACAACAACAACAACAACAAAAAGAGGAATTGAGGTGGACAGAGTTAAATGATATCATGATATACCTAGAATGACACAAGTAGTGTGTAAGGCTGTATACAAACTCAGGTCTTATTGACTCCAGGCAGCTCTATCCACTGTGTGACCTAGTTATGCTATAAAGAAAGGCAAAAACAGAATCCCAGTCCTTAAGGAGCTCACGTTCTAATTCAAACAACTATTTACATGAAAGCTAGCAACAGAGTAGAAGAAAATTATTCTTGGAAGGAGGGAAAGAATCCAGCATTTATTAAATGCCTACTGTGTGTCAGAGGACACTGTGCTAAGCACTTTATAAATATTACTTCATTTGAACATCACAACATACAGGCAGGCAGGTGTTATTATTCCCCTTATTTCAAAGTTAAGGAAACTGATATAGATCAAAGTTAAGTAACTTTCCCAGGGTCATGTAGCTAGTCACTTCCTGAACCAAAATTTCACTTCAGGCTTTCCTAAACTCTATCGGAGCCTTAAACTCTATCCCCTTGGTTACCTAGCTACTAGTGGTATACTCTAGCTGTGGGAAGGTCTACAAAAGGCTTTTTATGGAACAAAACAAATAAGCAAATAAACAAATTAATAGGTCTAAATAGATGGAGGAATGAATAGGTAAATAAATAAAGGCAGAGTACCAAGACAGAAGTTAATCAGAAAGGAAAGACTAGAAGGATTGACAAAGGTTTCTTACAGAAGAGGGACTAAGCTGAGTTTTGAAGGAAATGAGGACATGTGAGAGAGAGATGGAAGAAGGGACATGGATTTTCTAAGCACGTAGATTTTTGGTGAAAAGCCACAGTTGGGAGATAGAGCTTTGAGTATCAGGATGAGCAAGATGGTCAGTTATGTTGGGTTGTTGATAGTGTGGAGAGGGGAGAAGAGTTTAAGATGGATGAAAAAGTAGGATGGGATTGGGTTGCAAAGGACTTGCAAAAGCAGAAGTAACTTTATATTTGACACTGGAGGCAATATCCATGGGGGCAGAGAACATACAACAGTATTAATGCGATTTTTGGAGCCATCACTCTATAATCTCATAGATCTAGTCAGAGAGAAAACTAAGTGAGAGGACTCTGAAAGGACTTTTCATACAGGGAAGAAAGTGAGGTTCCCAGAGTGTGTTTGCCCTCTGTGGATGCTCTTATGTTCAACTTTCCCCTGAAAGAGAAACCAGCAGGGGGCAAGCTAGGTGGTACAGTGGATAAAGCACTGGCCCTGGATTCAGGAGAACCTGAGTTCAAATTCGGCCTCAGGCACTTGACATTTATTTAGCTGTGTGACCCTGGGAAAGTCAGTTAACCCACATTGCCCCACAAAAAAAAAAAAAATTAAAAAAAAAAGGAAGAAGAAGAAAAAGAAAAAGAAAGAAACTAGAAAAGGTGTTCTTATTCATGTTTCTTTGACATATATGGAATCTGTAGCCAAGTTGACTGGTTGACAGTAGTCCAAATTCAATATAAAGCACACCCCAAATGGTTGATGTTGTAATGAGCGAAAGGGCTGAACCCTCCTGCAGGTATGAGCTGATAATTCTGAGTTTATTCATCTCTCTTAGGATGGGCTATATATTAATATATAATTCAGCTGGGGGAGGTACCGAAATACCCCTAATCCTGAGCACAGGACAATAACTATAAACTCAGTTTTACCCCCAATGCCACACATAGACTATCTCCTATTTCTGGTCATAGACTCTTTCCCAGTCTCAATCACAGCCTGATTCCCTACCCCCAGCCTAATATTAACAAGCGGACTCTAATTTTGGCTCAATCCAAATTAATTCCAAGCACCTGCATCTCCTCCATCTCTATACCCAGATGGTCACAGTTGGTAAGGAGGACAGAAGAACCAGAAGCAATCCTTAGAAACTGCAGTGAAGCAAATTTAGAGTAGAACTGTATTTAAGGATCAAAGTACAATATCCCAAAATGGAATGGCTTACATTGAGATGTCGTGAGCTTCTTTGTGGAGGGTTTTTTTTTTTGTTGTTGTTGTTGTTTTTGTTTTTGTTTTGGAGGTGGCAATGAGGGTTAAGTGACTTGCCCGGGGGTCACACTTAGTGTTAAGTGTCTGAAGCCAGATTTTAACTCAGGTCCTCCTGAATCCAGGGCCGGTGCTTTATCCATCCGTAGAGGTGATTAAATCATGATACTATTGTAAATATTAGATGGCAATTGGGTGTATGGATTGGACTAGACTACCACTAACATCCACTAACATCCCTTCTAATTTGAAAATTCTATGATTCTGAGGCAAAAGAAAGTGGTTGGCTCATTGCAGAATTGTCTATGCGACTGTAAACACAACTCAGTGCATGGTCTATTTATCAATGCTGGGTGAACTAGGCTGTATTGTTACAGGGGATATGACATTAGTCCTCATCATTATGACTCATTAGTCAGTGAAAGTATAAGAATATCTCATTTTGGTTACTTACCCATCCCACTATTCAAAGAAAACCTATTACTACTTCAGAGATTGTCCAAAAATTGCTTCCCTGTGCAAACTGCTCAGGAAATATCTATTTTAATTTTCTAATTAAGCTGGATCATAGGACTGGAAATGAAATGAAGGGATTACCTTGTCTATTCCCCTTAGAGCCTGGGCTGAATTGTTTCAGTGCTCCAGGTGCAGGCTCCCCTTTCAATTCTTTCTTTCTTTCTTTTTTTTTTTTTTCCAGTGCAATGGGGGTTAAGTGACTTGCCCAGGGTCAAGTGTCTGAGGCCAGTTTTGAACTCAGGTACTCCTGAATCCAGGGCTGGTGCTTTATCCACTGTGCCACCTAGCTTCCCCCCTTTCAATTCTTTTTCAACCCCAATCATTGTCCAATGCTATGAAAAGTATGTGAGTGTAGGAAGGAGGAGTGTGGGTATGAAGAAATGTGAAATAGATGATCTCTAAGGACACTTACTGTTCTTAACCAGTCAATAAACATTTATTAAGCACCTACTATGTGCCAAGCACTATGCTAAACATTGGAAATTCTTTAAAAAAGAAGCAAAAGAGAGTTATTGCCTTGGAGATATTCACATTCAGTATTCTATGGATGTAATATTTGGGAAAATTGCAGGTTACTTAGGTAATATGATTATAAGGCTACCATTGGGTAGTATGGTGAAGTAGAAAGAATATTGGATTTTAAACAAAGAGATCTAAGCCTAAGTGCTGGTCCTGTCTGCTATTACTTAAGTGATCCTGGACAAGGCGCTCACATTGTCTGGGCCTCAATTTTCACTGAAGCTTTAAATAACATTTTTTTTGCCCCAGGGACAAGTAGCCTGAAATCACACTCAAATGAACTTCTCAAGATGACTTTAGTCAAGAAGGGTGGTGACCTTGAGATACAACCATGAAGCTGTTTCTGGCAAAGCTACAACTAGATTAGGGGATGGGGAAGACATCTAGAAAAGGAGATAGAGGATTGTGACAACTGGTAGGGAGGATGAGGGGCAGATGAAGCCTCAGACACCCAACCCTAGTTATGACTCTGGTCTTCTCATGTCGAAAATGAGGATGATTGGATTAGATAATCTCTTTTAGCCTCTGGATTTTGTGCATGTCTGAAAGCACTTCTCCCCCATCCCCAGTATTTTGTACACTGGTTACTCTCAGTTCTTATAATTCTACCATTGTTCATTGCTTTTATCCCAAGTTCTGTGTTTACTAGAATCCCCTTATGAAATATAGAAGTAGGGGGGAAAAAGCAAAGCACACAAGCAAAAAAATGTGAATTAGTGTCTACCTTTGCTGAAAAGTCTATATTTTTAAACAGTCTCTGCTCTTAATGAACTTATATTTTACTGAAATAAAACAAGGAGAGGTGAGACTGGGGAGCAAAATGTACAGTGGTAAGTAAATACAAAATAAAAAAAATACAAATGTCCTGAGAGGGGAATACAAACAACTGAGCAATTCAAGAAAATACTTCTTATAGGAGGGGGAAGGAGCTTTGCTTTGAAAACTAGAAGGATCAGGAAGAGGTGGAGAGAGGGAAATCTTGGTTAGCCTTCTTGGTAACTGAAGTTTAGGAAGCTCCAAAAACTGCTCTATTTCCAATAAAACTTGCATCCACTGGGACGTGAGCTCACTGATTTCTGGGCATGGCTGGCGTGGGTTCTCTAAGGTAAAGAACTTTAAAATTCCCTTTCAAATGGTCTGATGGGGATTTCTGTTATTCAGAAACAATATCAATATAATGCTTTGGTGAATTCACTATGAGTGAATTTGATGCATGCAGTTGACTAACAGAAAAAAAAAATGTTAGGCTTGTCCGGAATGAGATTAATGCCTGGAGTTTCTCCCCAAACCTGAGCTGTTTGAAGAAAATTGGCCAGCCCCCAAAGTTCAGTCCAATTCTCTGTCTCCCTCAACAACTGTCCCACATACTTCATAAAACTGATAATTTTTCCTTCCCAGCCCCCAAACCACCCTATTTTTGCTCTGATAAGCTTTATGGTTTTTCTTCTTCAATTTTAAAAAGGAAAAAAAAACATTTTGTTTTTCAGTATTATAGATCTGAGTAAGTTGTCTTTAGCATTCATTCATTCATTCATTCATTCATTACTAAATGGGGTGGTAAAATCTCATATTTGGAATGGACCTCAGTGTCTATTTAATGCAATCTTGAGTAGGAATTCCCTCTACCACCATTGCTGATAAGATGTTCATCTAAAGTAAACAGGAAGACCTCTAGTGATGGAGAACTCACTACCTTCCAGGGGACCCTACTTCATATTTGAATAGTTCTAACTGCTGAAAAATTATTTTATTTCATCCTTATATCAACCATAAATCTAATTCTCTGTAGCATCTGCTGATGTTTCCTAGTTCAACTCTGTAGGACAAAAAATTCAATTTTGTTTTTCTTTCTATAAGCAACCCTTCATTTCATAGAATTTCCATGAAGGGTAAAATTAGATCATAATATAAAGTTAAAAAGGAAATTAGGGAGGGTATAATCCAACTGGCTCACACACACACACACACACACACACACACACACACACACACACACAAACACATAAATAGCGAGTGACCAAGGACTAAGGAGCTTAGTCGCCTCACCTATTTTCACACAGCTAGTCAATGTCAGAGTCAAGATTTGAATCTTGGACTTCTGAAACCAAATACAGTTTTGGTATTGTTGTTGTTGTTATTTTCCTATTGCATACCAATAACTCTTATGTCTTATTCAACAAGTCCTACTTATCAGTGACAGATTTGTCAGCTAATACTTTTGCAAGGGGAAATAGGTTTCAGGTAGAAGAGAAAACCATGTTCAATTGTCCAATGCTATTATTTAATGGCTCTCTGCACCTGAGCAATTTACTTACCCCCTTTGATCCTTAGTATCTTCAACTGTGAAATCAGTCTAATAATACTTATAATCAGTCAACAAACTGTTAAAGCACCTACTATTTAGTTCACAGGGTTGATGTGAAGAAAGAACTTTTAGAACATTTGATGCTAGAAATCTCAGGACTGCTTAGTACCCAGTTTAAGGTAATTGAAACAAGAGGCAGGAGGGCTTTGAAGAGAAATGTGCTTCTTAACAATTGGGTAATGACAGTGCTTAAATTTGCCTCTATTTTAAATTTTTTTAATTCATCTTTTAATTCATGCCATTAGTTGACAAATACCTGGCTGAGTGATGGTGTTATTATGGAATTCTTAAAAAAAATTATATATATATATATATATATATATAGACCACACACACATGTAATATGTGCATGTATGTGTGTGTGTGTGTGTGTGTACATAAGAAATTAATTGTTATTTGGGGTTTCCATCACCCCATCTTTGCTTCATTATGGTCAGACTGAAAAGATGTAATCTTGAAAAAGCCTAAGAGAAGATGGGTGTGTACTTGAAGGGATTATAGAAAAGAATAACTAGGTATCTAAACCTCCTCTAGTAGTTCCCCACGCCCACGTAAACCTGGCCAAATTATAATGGGGACAGCCCAGGGGGTATGTTGAACCAATTGGAGATTCAGCATAGCTAATAACCTCCCCTACCTGTGGGAGAGTCAAAAAGGGGGGAGAGAAGATCTGTGTGAGAGAGCTTTGGAGTGAATCAGCGAGAGACTGCACAGCTGACTCTCATTGAAAAACTATGGACCCCAGGTGGTGGTGAGTGGAAGCAAGGCCAGCTCTTTGAGCTAGCTGAGCAGCAAGCAAGTTTGGGGTTTGAGTCAGTCTTTGCTAGAGCCAGGGAACTTATTTGTTTTCTCTTTCCCTATTCCCTTCCTCATTGTCCCTGGCTTTATTAACTTCACCTTTGTTGTAAATTTTGTTCCCATTAATCAAACTTGATATGTTGGTGGAAAAGAAGCTGTTAATCTCCTTTCTTATTAGTCTGGGAGAAATAACTAAAAAAGGCAGTTTGGAAGGGAGGAAACTTTGGACATAAAGGTCTCTCATTATTTTCTGAACCCCAATATTACGGTGAGCCGCCCACTTAAAATTTGGCCCTTGCGTGTGTGTGTGTATGTGGACAAATGGACAAGGTCCACCCTCAAGGTCTCTTTTCCATTTTGCTGGGTTTTGGGGACTCTCCTGGTGGGCCTTGCATGTCAAAGTTCTGCTCTGAAGGTCTTGGGATTTTGGGATGACAAAGAAAATCCCTGGTAGTTCCTTGATCCCTTCCCCTGATGATGGCAGGGGATGGAAGTGGTGCTATGTCATTTTAAAATAAATGACCTTATCTGTCTACATTTCATTTCTTCTTCCCTGTGACCAGGAGCATACATTCAAAAGAGCAAAATCACAAAGTCTGGACAATATCAAAGGGAGTTTTGGAGGGTCTTCAAATTTCTGTAAGTCTCCAGGATGTTCTATCAGTTAGAGCCTGATCTTGGCACAAAGTCCCACTCTAGGAATTAACTTTTCCACATGAGTAAACAAAAGAAACCTCACAGTATAAAAAAATTTTGAGTTATAAAATATGAAAGATGAAACCCAGAAGACTAAAAATAACTCTAGATTAAATACCAATAGACATTCAGCATTGAATACAAGAATCTAAGAGTACTCAAGGAAATAAAGCAAGAGATAAATTATGGAATTAGGCCTCTTAAAGTAAATATATATGTATATATAATATATATTTGTATATATGTATATATATATATCTATGGAGAGAGACAGACAGACAGACAGAATACAAAGAGCTTAGAAAAGAACATAGAAAATCTTAGCACAGATATGGACACTGAAAATATAATGGAGCAAACAGAACTTACTTCAATGGGCAAATAAAAAACATAGAGTAAAATCAGAAGACCAAGCTTCACTATCACACATGAAGGTGAAGGTCAGGAATGTCTCCAAGGTGAGAATACCAAAACGATGCATTATGGAATCTGGGAAAGAGGAGGAAGAATGTAAGGGAAATGAAAAGAAATGTCTAAACAAATTAGGAATTCTGTTCCCCTAATTACCACCTTTTGTGTCCATCACCTGAAAGACTAGGTGGGCAAGTATACACAGTGCTGGACTTGGAGTCATGAAGTTCTATGTTCACATCCAGTCTAAGACACTTACTAGCTGTGATCCTGGACAAGTCACTTAACTTGTTTTCCTCAGTTTTCTCAACTGTAAAATTGGGAATAATAACAATACTCAACTTGAAGGGTTGTTTGTAAAGCAATTAGCACAGTATCTGGCATGTAGTAGGTGCAATATAAATGCTTATTCCTTACCTCTTTCCCCCATCTATTCTATGCTGGCATTTGTAGACATTGCAATTTACCCCTGCTAATATTCAGACTGCGGTCTTCAATACAACAGTCCTGCTTTAGTTCAGGGAGAATTTATCCCTCTTACCAAGTCATTGGAGATATCGCCATTTGCACCAGTATTCAATGGTGGCAGATTTATGAAGAATTGATTGTATTCCTGTAGTGGGAGATGAAAGCAACTCATCCATTAGGACAAAGTAGCTTTTGTGTTCAGCTGATGGGCAACACTATCTGCTTAGAGTGGGGAGGAGGAATGAGGGAGATGAACAGCCTGTTATTAGAAGTGAGAAAGATGATTTGAGTGTGGCGGGAGAGAATTTTCCTTGTCATTTATTTTCTTTGCTCTTTGAGTCATTACCTTTTCCATTCAACTAATAGTCCCCTCTTGGGGTTTAATTTGTTGGTCTGGTACTTCAGCAGGGCTCTTGAGAAGCGGTTTTGAGTAGATGTTGACCCAGTTTGTGGAATGAGACTGGATTAGTTTTCATTCTTTTACTCAAAAGACTTCAAGGAGATTCCATTATTTACCAAATAAAATATCAACTACTAATCTTGGCACAGAAAGTCTTCCATAATCTGGTTTCAATTTCTTATTAACATTGTTTCTACTCTATCCTATTCCTCTCCTTTCTTTCTCAGTCAAAATAGACTAGTTACACTCCTATCTTGCTCTCGTCCTCTTTCAGACCTATACCCGAAAGGGATCCCTTTGCCTATTCGTCTGTGACTATTGCATTCTTTCCTTATTTCAAAGCCCAGCTTAGATGCCATCTCCCTAATAAAGCCATTCCAAATCACGCTGGATTTTTGGTCCTCAAGTGAATTTTTCTCTATCAAAGTGTTTTTCTTAGAATTCCTGAGTTCCCTGGCTCAATGAGGCACAGATGGCTGATTCTGATTAGCTGTGGTGGTCAGAAGTACATACTCAGTGCACACGAATTGGTATAAAACACTTTAGTTTTAAAATTTCAAAATATAACAGTAAAAACAATGCACATGTTGCAAGCATCTTATGCCTTAAAAATCACAGTCCTTTCCACTATCTTCTCCATTGTAGAGATGAAACTGAAAAAGCGTAAGTGATTTTCCCAAGGTCACACAGAAAACAAGACATTGGGGTCAAAAACTCAGGAGTCAACAGCTCTCAGAATAGGTACCTTTTCCATTATGCCTCTGAAAATAGGGGTTTTGGAGTAGAGGAGAAAGAGAATGAAATAAGTAAAGATCTTTGGTTAAAGAGCAGCAGAAAGGAATTATGGAAAGAAGACAAAAATAATTGGATATCCCATTCATTGATATTCTGTCCATCCTATATTCAGGAAAGAATTTCCAGAATAACCAACAAGTGATCACACAACCTTTGCTTGAGGACCTCCAGTAAGTGTCCCAGCTCCTGGTGAGGTAGCCCATTTTACCACAAATGGTCAGCTCCATTGTTCCAGAAGTTTGATTTATTTTTCATTTATATCTAACAGAGCAAAATTTGAATGCAAGTTTTTATCTGACTTCAAATCCAGGGCTCTTTATTCTTATCTTGTTGTTTAGTCATTTAGGCATGTCTGAATTTTCATGCCCCTGTGGAACACCTTGGCGAGGATACTAGAGTTGTGTGCCATTTCCTTCTCCAGTAGTTTAAGGCAAACAGAGGCTAAATGACTTGCCCAAAGTCATACAGTTAGTGTCTGAACCTGGATTTGAACTCAGCTCCTCCTGACTCCAAGCCCAGTCCTCTATGCACTGATCCACCTAGCTGCCCCTCTAGTCTAGGCTACTTTTTATCCTGCCACTATTCCCCTCTACCTTATGGGAATTATTTAATCACTCCAAAATCATTTATTAATTGCCTACTATATGTCTGGAATTGGTACTAGGGATACAAATTAAAAGAATAAAACAACTTACACTCTGTATGATCTTGAAATAGGCAGACTTGTTTATTTATATCAATATATAAGGGAATCAGATGCATAAAGTGTTTGTAAATATCTGCTTAATGCATGTGTCATCAAAAATAAGATTGTGTGTGTACAGGTGGGAATGTGTTACAGTTGTGTCTTTGTGCCTGCATATGAAAGTGGGGAAGTTATTAGTCTAAATAAGATCATCACATGGTGTCCTACCTGCTCCGACATTGGCAAATTGAGCTAAGTGAAATAAACAGCATTCTATGTTTCAGTGCCATTCCCAGGTCTGACCAGCTCTGTTAAATCCTGGAAGTTTGCTCTGTTCCCCCATTTTTGTGTTGCATTAGGTTGTGTTGTTTTACTTTGGCAGGGTCTGCGTGGGCTGAGCAAAAAATTACCTCTCCCCTGATGCTGAGTTTGAAATTGACTTTCAAATTGTAACAGAGAGTTCAGAGGACTACTTCCTACCAGTGGAGATAATCAAAAAGCTCACTAATGAGCATGCACTGCTTGCTCACTGCATCTTTGTGCAGCACAAACCCACAGCCTCAAAGCCTGCTTGAAGGGCTCTATGAAATAAAAAGGCAGGAAAGGACTCCAATGGTGAGGCTGATACAGCAGCATCTCATGCCAAAGGCTTAGCTTCTGTTCCTGTCCCTCTCATTTTCTGGGGTGACAGTCTTCACTGCTCCTAAAGGAGAGCAGCTTCCTCTGTAAAGAACATAGCATGCTAGGTTCCAAAGCTTAGGGTTTGAATGATGGCTGGAATGCTGCTTGGGATAAAGCTATCCTGAGAATGCCTATGCTGGATCTTTCCAACTGTCTCACTGACAATGATTTATCATAGAGATCACATCAGCGACTAACCCTTCCCTTCTTTCCCCCAAATGGTTTCTACCTGTAACCTTGCCAAATTCTATAAGTGGCACATTTATTCTCTCAGTAAGCCAAATAGGAGATTTTGGTCAACTTTTACTTTAACACACTGGAGGACAAGGCCAGGATCTAAACCATACTGTTGTTGTTGTTGTATAGCTGTTTTTCAGTCTTCACTGACTCTTTGTGACCCCATTTGGGTTTTCTTGGCAAAGATATTGGAGTAGTTTGCCATTTCCTTCTCTAGCTCATTTTTACAGATGAGGAAAGTGAGGCAAACAGTGTTAAGTGGCTTGCCCAGGGTCATACCTCTTGTAAGTGTCTGAAGCTAAATGTGAACTCATAAATATGAGTATTCCTGATTCCAAGCCCAGTGCTCTATCTACTGTGCCACCTAGATGTCCTCAAAACATACTCATGGATTACAAAATTGGACTAAATCAACAAGATGAATTTTAGTAGGGACATAGGTAAAGCCTAATATTTGAGAGCAAGCATAGTGTAATGGATAAATAACAGGTTTTAACCCCAGAAAATCCTGAGCAGAAGGCCTTCCTCTGCCACAAGCTGACTATGGGATCCTTGATCCTTAACCTCTCAGTGCCCCAGAAAAACTCTGCCTCTAATTTGCACATAGATTGCCAAATTGAAAATGTAGAGGATATTTCATCATAGAGGAGTTTCCTATCCCAACAAAATCACAGATCCAGTTCCTATCTCTATGGGTAAAGTCTTATCTTGGATTGAAACAAAAAAATCCCCAAAACTGACTTCACAAGAATATGATGAGGGAATCATAATTTAAAAAAGGTTGTTTCAATAAGGGCAGGGGGTTATTTATCAGACAGTAAACAGGGCACAGTATCATATGGGGGCCAAGAAATAAAATATAATCTTAGGCCAAATAAAAAGAAATATATTGGCAAAAAAAGCAAGGATGATAATTCTGCTGTCCTCAACTATGGTTTGACTATATGTAGGACGATGTGTTCTGGGCAGAACATTACTAAACTAATGAGAGTTTAGGAGGGGGAAACCATGATGATGAAGCTCCTTGAATTCAGGCTATATAATGATAAATTAAAGTGATGGGTTATTTAGCCTGGAGAAAAGGGGGTGGGGGGGAGGATGACATGAGAGCTGTCATCGAATATTTAAAGACTGTCTTAATGAACTGAGATTAGATTTCTCTTGGTCCCAAGAGGGGAGAACTAAAACGAAATCTGAAACTAATTTTCTTTTCCTTCCTTCCTTCCTTCCTTCCTTCCTTCCTTCCTTCCTTCCTTCCTTCCTTCCTTCCTTCCTTCCTTCCTTCCTTCCTTCCTTCCTTCCTTCCTTCCTTCCTTCCTTCCTTCCTTCCTTCCTTCCTTCCTTCCTTCCTTCCTTCCTCCCTCCCTCCCTCCCTCCCTCCCTCCCTCCCTCCCTCCCTCCCTTCCTTCCTTCCTTCCTTCCTTCCTTCCTTCCTTCCTTCCTTCCTTCCTTCCTCCCTCCCTCCCTCCCTCCCTTCCTTCCTTCCTTCCTCCCTTCCTCCCTTCCTTCCTTCCTTCCTTCCTTCCTTCCTTCCTTCCTTCCTTCCTTCCTTCCTTCCTTCCTTCCTTCCTTCCTTCCCTCTTTCCTTCCCTCCTTCCTTCCCTCCTCCCTCCCTTCCTCCCTCCCTCCCTTCCTTCCTTCCTTCCTTCCTTCCTTCCTTCCTTCCTTCCTTCCTTCCTTCCTTCCTTCCTTCCTTCCTTCCTTCCTTCCTTCCTTCCCTCCTTCCTTTTTTATTTGTATAGGGGAAGAGATTGGAGTAAATGGATCGTGAGCCCTCACCTGAAGTTTATCCAGGAGGAAGGGAAATCTATTACAGTCCAATATGAGATCTCCATTTTTAAAAATACTACTGGTTTTCTGTGGGGAAAGGGACAGGTAAGACCAGAGATACCATTAAGTACAGCCTCTGAAATACATGAACATTTCTATGATATTGAAGGGAGAAAAAGAACTAGATTGTTTACTATTGCTTCAGTGATAAGCCAGGAAGGAAATATGCCCTGGGAAGATTCTGTCAGCGTCCTTTAAATTTTCCACCCTAAAATAGTAAACTGATGGCCTCTACTTCAGGCTCTGACAACATGCAACTGGTGGAAATTATAGAAAATAAGAGTTTGATTCGATGTAAGGAAAAATGTCTTAATAGTTGGGCTACTCTGAAAGTGGAACAGACCAACTCGAGATGGTAACAGATTCCCTCCCTCTGTTAGTAGTTTCAGGCAAACACTGGCTGACCACTTTGTGGATATGTTGCAGTGAGAACTCTTATCCACACGTGACTGGATTGATTAGTTGATTTTATTTGATTTCTGCTCTGTGAAGAGTGCTTTACCTATCATAATGAGAGGAGCTTATCTGTCTATGATGGGAAAGAAAATGAATTATTAATTCTGAAATTTGCTTATTCTATAAATTTCATATGCTAATTTTCCCTGCGACTTTGTCTAGCGAGTTGCCAGTTAGAGTGCATGAGGTGTGCTGGATACAGAGTTGCCTTGGAAACCAGAAAGACCCGAGTTTCAAATTCACCTCTGTGTCATATGCTGGTTGTGTGATCCTGTTTATGTCATTTAACCTTTAAGGGCTCTAGATAATGCTTTAAGACTTTATGTTGCAGAGATATAACAGTGAAATATTAGATCCGGTCCCTATCATAGACTGTAAACTTCTTGAGAATGGGTATTCACATTTTGATTTCTTATATCTCCCATAGCAATTTTAGGAAGGCAATTCTTGGATAAAGAAGACCTCAATGCTAATCTCTACTCTGACACTTACCAGATGTTAAACACTGTGCAAATAAGTCATTTAACCTTCCAAATCCTCAGTTTCCTCATCTTTAAGTAATTATACTTGAACCACTGAAAACCATTCATTCTCTCCAAAATTCACCTGGTAAGCCACAAAACTCAAGAAAAATGTGTTATTATTGGAATACTCTGCCTATAGTAGACACCCAATTATATTTGTGGGGTAAATGAATAAATGATGGATGTTGACATAAAGGGTCAAGCAAATGTGTTCAGCCAGCTTAGTTTATTTTAATAAACCTCAGCTGAGCTGTTGGTTTTAACAAAAAAGGTTCAATAATAAAGTCCTGGGGATGATGATAAGGTGCTAGTGGCTGTTGATTTCCCAACATCTTTTGCTCTGAAGTAATCATGAGCAGCAACAATGACCCCTGTTTCCCTAGGGCCATAAGGTTTGTAAAGCACTTTTTTTCCTTCTCAATGACTTTAAATAACTTTGATAATGCAAGTGTTATAATCCTGCCTTTTTTTTTTCCTTTCTTTCTTTCTTTCTTTTTTGTGGGGAAGGAATAGACAGGACACTACTCTTGTGACTTTATTGGAGTAGAAGATATCCCTCTACCAATGGCAATGGAGTATAGATCACTGTCTATGATACAACCTAGAATCTTAGGTAGTTTCCAGGGATATCAAAAAATTAACTGACTTATCCAGAGCCCCATAGATTGTATGTGGCTATGGAGGGACTTGAAATTGATTCTCTGGTCACTGATCCATTCCCTCATACCCATCTTACAAATGAGAAAACTAAGTATCAAGGAGTTTAAATCACTTTACCAGGATCATACAACTAGGAAATGTTGGGCTAAGGATTTAGATCCCCCTGTCTCCTGCCTACAAATCTAAGACTCTCTTCACCACACTAGGCAAATACTTCCTAGCCCTGATATAGGACTTTAGAAACTCCTTGAAAATTTCCAGACCAATATATGGACAACTACTAGTACCATAGCAAATACTTATTGAATTTCGACTCTCTGAAAGGATTTAGCAGTTAGTATAATGAGGAGAGGTTGTCTGTCAAAGAGAATTTTCATTTCACATTTGGGAAATAGGCACAAAAGCATCTGTCAAATGGGTACAAACATGTTAGTGCTATTTACTTCCCTATTAATAGGATAATTGAGGTATATTTGAAAAGGATAGAGTTCCAAATTAGGGTTAAACTATCTGGTTAGATGCCATTCTATGAGAAAACCACCTGATAAACCACAAAACTAAATCAAAATGTATTATTATTAGAATACGCTGCCTATAGTGAAAAATTATATTTGTGGGGTAAATGAATAAATGATGGACATTGACCTCAAAGTCAAACATATATTCTCAGCCATCTAAGTTTATTTTAATAAACCTCAGCTGATTTGAGTCTTTTGTTGCTCAGATCTTTTTTAGTAACGTCTAACTTTTTTGTGACCCCATTTAGTCCTTTCTGGGCAAAGATCCCGGAATGGTTTGACATTTACTTTTTCCAGCTCATTTTAAAATTAAGTAAACTGAGGCAAACAGGTTAAGTTAGTAACCTGGTGTCACATAGCTAGTAAGTATCTGAAGCCATATTGGAAGTCAAGAAGGTGAGTATTCCTGACTCAGGCCCAACACTCTGTCATCTAGCTGCTCTAAACAATTATTCTATACCACTCATTACTAAGGCTCAAAGAGGTTAAATCATTGAAGCAGTTACACAGGTGGTAAATATCAGAGGTAGACTTGGTACTTCTGTAGTGAATTTCAAATATGGTGATGCATGGAAAGTGTTTCATAATTTAAAAACATTATAGAAATGTCATCTCTTAATATTGGTCATCAATTTTTACCAAACTTAGTGGGAGGCCACTAGCACATTGGATGTAATCCTGATGGAGCTTGGGGAGGACACAAACAAAATTTACAGATATAGATGGGTTGGGATTTCCATTCATGAAAGACATTGCCATATCACTGAGGTGATAGGCTCTTTGAAGTCTTAAAGGATTTAGCCATATGCAAAGTAGAATGCTGTTATTCTGGAATGTGAACTGACTACCCTTCTACATTTTTTTTTAATTCTTTCCCAACTTATCAAAAAAAAATGAATGTCTGAATAACTCTTGGATGTTGAACAAGTTTCCTGGATTCATCACTTTTTAATCAGTTGGATTTGAGAAAATTATAATTATGGATCTTTGATCTCCTGGTTGCCAACAACCTAGTTCTAAGACTCACCAGTTTTACCTACTAGTTCTTTTAACAATAGCTCATATTTATGAGGAACTTTTTAAAGTAATTTCTTATTACAACTTCTTTGAGGAAGTCCAAGTATAACTACCCTGACTTTAGGGGCAACTAGGTGGTGCAGTGGATAAAGCACTAACTCTGGAGTCAGGAGGACCTCAGTTCAAATTTCACCTCAGACACTTACTAGCTGTATGAACCTAGCTTACACATTCCCTGTGTAAGTTCAATCCAAATATTTTAATATTCAAATTTCCAAATGATTTGGCCCAGATGTAGCAATGGCAATAATGCTCTGCAAATCAGTGTGGATTAGGACACCATCTAATTGAAAGGCTACAGACAAAGGAGGAGAAGAAATGATCCCTATAGAAAAGGGGAAGTAAGCTGAAACATTATTAAGGCACTCATTGCTTCTACTATTTGTCCTTATTTCTCCCATTCAGAATATTTTTAAAAAAGTCTTTTTCTCTGATTGCATTCTGGGAAGCTTTGTAAGAAAGTTTGGGTTCTTTCAATGGAGAGGAAGTGTGGATAGAGAATACATGGGGCTTGGAGTTAGAGCAGACCTGAGGATGGATTGTGCTTGAGATCTTTACTAGATGGGTGACCCTTCTCAAGTCAATTTAAGCACTTTGAACCTTACTTTTCTCATCTTCAAAATCATGATGCTAATAGAAGAGCATTTATCTCACATTGCTATTGTGAGGATTAAATGAGATTGATCACTCAAGAACCATTTATTAAACACCTATTATAAGTTAGATGCAGCCAGGTGACAGAGAGGGTAGAGTACTGGGCAAGGAGTCAGAAAGACTTGAGTTCAGATTAGGTCTCAGACACTTACCAGCTGCATGACTTTGGGCAAGTCACTTAACACTGTTTGCCTCAGTTTCCTCATCTATAAAAATGAGGTGGATAAGGAAATGGAAAACTACTCCAGTATCTTTGCCAAGACAACCCTAAATGGGATCATAGAGTCAGATATTACTGTAGATGCTGGAGATACAAAAACAAAAGTGAAGACAATACTTGTCTTCAAATAAAATATATTCCATTGGGGAGATAAAGTATGTTTGTATATGTTTTTGGGGATGGGGAAGTTGGACCTGTGATTTAATTGGTATAGAGAAATCACAATGAGGGAACTCCTATGAGCACTGCAGATAATTCAGTTATCTGCAACTTGTAGGCTTCCAGAATAACCAGGGACATAGAGATGGGAAGTGAATTGCCAAGGTGCTCACAGCCAACATGTGTTGAGAGCAGGACCTGAACCCATATCTTTCTGATTCATAAGCTAGGCCAATCCATGTATATTTATTAGCACATATTATTTGCCTGGTGCTGTGTTCTGTATAAAATATATACAAAATAAGTACAAGGTGATATAAAAAAGGAAAGATGCTGGCAGAATCAGCAAAGGTTCCACTTAGGTGGTGTTTGGCATAAGCTTTGATGGAAGCTAGGGAAAGAAAGTATCACACTTTTTTCAAACATTGAATCATTGTATAATTGAGAGTTACTATCATTATTATTTCCTAAGAGTAAAGGGTTGAAAAGATTGAGTTATAGAGTTGCCTTTCAGCAAAACTATCAAGTTTGGTTTTTTGTTTGTTTGTTGAGCTTTATTCCCAACCAATTACTCTAGCCTGGAATCATATCCTGAGGACAAGGAGTGTATCTTATCAAATCAAGTCAACAGATATGTACTGCCTGCTCACTAAAGGCAAAGATTCACATGCAACATATGTACCCTATCCCCTTGGATCCTCAGCACCCAGCAGAGAATCTTCCACATGGCAGAGGCACATTGGGAGACTATGGTGATGATCATGAAGGGGAATGATGATGATGATTGTGTCATTGCTATTAATGAGATTGAAAGAACTACAGAGTGAAAAAAAAAAGGGTTCTGAAAACAGTTTTTTCAACTTGC
The DNA here is from genome assembly GCF_019393635.1 of Dromiciops gliroides. Taxonomy (NCBI): domain Eukaryota; kingdom Metazoa; phylum Chordata; class Mammalia; order Microbiotheria; family Microbiotheriidae; genus Dromiciops; species Dromiciops gliroides. The sequence goes on from NC_057862.1 coordinate 671,887,469, forward strand.
CATTCAACTAATGTGGTGCCCCAAATTTTGTAATCCTTTTAGTAATTTTTATCATTGATAAATATTCACCACGACAACATTAATTAAGTCAGTTGCCTTTGGGCATGTGAGAGACAGCATAGAGTAGTGGAATGAATCCTGAATTTGGAATACAGAAGACATGGGGTCAAATTCTACTTCTGATGCTTAACAGCTATGTGATTGTGACCTAGTCACTTCATAAATGGTTGTTGAAATGACAACCTTTCTTGGTCTCAGGTTTCTTATAAAAACTGGGAATAATGATAATTATATTAGGGTCATCGTTTGGGATTGTGTTTTATAAATCATAAAACAAACAAAAAACAAACCAGAAAAATGGGACCTATTATTCAGGAATTTCAACCAAACCTCTTGACTGAGTTCAATATTTTTCCCACTAAATCACAGAGAATAGACAGTAAGAGAACTTATTAACCATATACTTTGTACCAAACACTGAATGATAATGATCTGCCCCCTATCCCCAAAATCAATAAGCACAGACAAGTAGTATGTCAGGTTCTGAGAACATATAAACAAACAACAAAAGAAGTCCTCACCTACAAGGAGATTAAATTCTATTTTTTGGAAATTGTATATAAATACACTTATGTAAAATAAATATTATGCAAATTGAGGAAGGGGAAAATAGCATTAGGAAAACTAGAAAAGTCATAGTATAGGAGCACTGTTGTTTTGAGAAAGACCCTGTAAGAGGGAAAGATGATGTAGGAGTTCATTCCATGCATGGCGGACAACAATTTGAAGGCACATAAACAGGAGGGGAAGTGACCTGAATAATAGTAAGAAGTCAGTTAAACTGGACTATAGATTGAGGGAAAGGGAACAATGTATGATAAGGGCAAAAAATTGGGTTGACGACATTATGAATGACTTTCAAAGTTAAAAATATGCAGTGTATTCTTTAGGGTAGTTCCTTATGGATATGATGAGTTATCAATATTTGGCATATTCAGAGAAAAATCTATACTATACTATAGTACTATGGACCTCTATAGGCTATGGGCCTTAATAGGCTATAAGACTCTGTAGAATCATCACTGGGGCTTAAGAGTAGGAAGGTAAGACTTATTGGAGAAGTAGATTAATTATATCACTTTTTCTGAACTAATATATGTTTTCCTTATATGAATTTGGGCTGTGTGTGAAGTATAGGCTATCCTATACCTGCTTCTTTTTTAAATAGAATATTTTCAAAAAAGTGGGGCTTCTGTTTTCCATGTCTCCGAAGAATTTTCCAACAGTTATATTTGAATGATATCCGGGATTTCTGAGGAAAGACTCTTTAAGGGAGCAAAACTAGCCAAGGAGCCATAATTGAGAACGCTTCCAAAGTTTAAACCCAGTCCATGTAAGCCCAAAGCTTCGGCTAGATGTGATGATGAGGATGAGGGTGAAGATGAGGATGCAACATGGAGGGAATTGAAATCATATTTCTCCTTGTCTGCAGCTCTTATAATCCTTCTAGTTGCTGTTGAGTCATGTCCAATTTATCATAACTCCATGGATCATCACGTGCCAATAATGTCCATTGTGTTTTCTTGACAAAGCTACTGGAGTGTTTACTATTTCCTTCTCTAGTAGATTAAGGCAAAGAGAAGTAAAGTAACTTGCCCAGAGATCACACAGCTGGTAAGCATCTGAGGCAGGATTTTAAATCATGCCTTTTTGACTCCAGTGACTTACCTAGTTGCCACCCTTGTAATCCTTTATTATCCTTCTTCTCCTCCAAAGCACAGCTCAAGTGCTACTTCCTCCAAAGGAAACTTTGTGTGATTCTTTGAGTTGTGATTGCACAATTGCACAATTGGGGAGAAATCAGTTTTGAGTAAGAAGATGTAGATTCAAATTTTTTCCCTGCCACTTCTGAACATAAATGAACTTAGATGAATAATTTGATCTTTCTGGGTATCATTTTTCTCATCTGTAAAATGGGAGCATTGGACTAGATGTCCTCCATGTTCCCTTTCACTTAATAGAATCCTATCTTTTCTCTAGCAAGGAGAGTGTAAGCTTATTGAGGGAAGGGATAGATCTTGTCTTTGTATCTTCAATATCTAGTATAGGAGTTTAATGAATATTGGTTGAATTGAAATGTTGGAGCAGAGCATGATGATCGTGGATATTGTAGAGGAAACTCATATTTTAGCTTGTTTCTCTTTAAGGCCCTTCCTGGTCCTAAAAGTCTATAAAATAGATTTGAAGTCAGCTTTTCACCTTAATTTATCTCTTCTACTAGTAGGTTTGCCCATTGTTATTATAGGAATAAATCATATTGGCTAAGAAGTGATCTCCCATTATCTCTCTAGAATGAGGAGCCAAGATACAATTACAAATTCTGCTGAAAAAGTTGAAACTAAAAGAATTTAAATATTCTATTTTGATATAAATCAAAATGGCAGGAGCACCTTCAGTGATCCATTTAGTCATACTATCCCTAAGAGCTAAGTTTGAAAGCTGTTACATTCTCTTCATCTCAGGTGGACTATTGAAAGAGCTTCCTAAGTGGTCTGGCCTTTGTCTTTTCAATCCATCTTCCACAAAGCTGCCAATTGCTAATTCTAAAACACAGTTATGACCCTGTCACTATCAGTTCAAAAAATTTCAGTGGCTCTCTATTGTCTCTGGAATATATATATATATTCCAGAATATGTGTGTGTGTGTGTGTGTGTGTGTGTGTGTGTGTGTGTGTGTGTGTATTCAGTCTGGTATTTAAAGACAACCACAATCTGGTTCCCACTTACCTTTCCAGTTTTCTTTCATATCACTCATTCCTTTTTATACATTCTCCATTTACCTGCCAACTATTTTTTTTCTTTTTAAATTTTTTTTCTTTTATTTATTATTATTTTTTGCAGGGTAATGAGGGTTAAGTGACTGGCCCAGGGTCACACAGCTAGTAAGTGTCAGGTGTCTGAGGCTGGATTTAAACTCAGGTCCTCCTGAATCCAGGGCCAGTGTTTTATCCACTGTGCCACCTAGTTGCCCCCTACCTGCCACCTATTTTCAAGAGAAGACATTCCATGGGGAGAAACTGTTGAGCAGTGGAATGAGTGGTGCTTTTAGTATCAGAGGCCATAAGTTTAAACCCTGGTTCCCCAACTAAATATTACTATGATCTTACACAAGTCACTTAACACCTCTAGGGTTTATTTTCCTTCCTTGTAAAAAGAGGGAGTTGGGGCAGCTAGGTGGTACAGTGGATAAAGCACTGGCCTTGGATTCAGGAGGACCTGAGGTCAAATCCAGCCTCAGAAACTTGACACTTACTAGCTGTGACCCTGGGCAAGCCACTTAATCCTTATTGCCCAGCAAAAAAAAGAAAAAAGAAAAAAAAAGAAAAAAAAAGAGGGTGTTGGAATAGGTAGTATCTAAAGTCCTTTTAAGTATTTAGACCTCTGACCCAGTGACGTCCCAGCTCCAAATCTTTTCATGCGTGGCTTCTATATGCCTGGAGTGCTCTCTCTCCTAACCTCTGCTTTGTAGGTAACCTAGCTTCCTTCTGATTTACACTCAGATTCAACCTCCTTTGTTAGTATTCTCTCTTGAAATTATCTTATATTCATTTGGACTAAGCTGTGGATGCATCTCCCTCCTCCAGTTGGTGGTCAACTCCCCCACCTTGCTGATAGTACTTTGTTGTGATTTTTTTGTTCGTTTTGCTTTGTTTTTTGGTTGTTGTTGTTTTGGGCTTGAATTCACTTAAGTATGTATTTCTTTTTTTCTCCCTAACACGTAATAGAATGTTTGACACTTTGGACATGATTTGTGAATGCTAGTTGTATTTAATAACTAATTATTGATTTAGGAACAAAACTTTCCCTTTTTTATCTTATTTTTTTGGTAGAAAATCAGCCTCTCTAAGTTATTGAGGCAGACTATGAAGTGCAGGGCCAGTACTGAGAAGAAAAACTCAGAATCAATAAATAACATTAAAGAAATTTTAAGTTTAGGCAAATGAGTTGACTCCTCTTAGTGTTTACTCAGACAGGTTTAGAGAAATATGGATTCTCCCTTTTGTCAGATGGGTTATATGGATATTGAAAAATCTCTTTAAGCAAGAATTTGATTCTCAGTATCAAGTACCCCAAGATCCTCATTGGAATAAGCCAACCTTTTATTATAATATTTATTATCTCTCATTACTTACTAACCAATCAGAGTTAATTGCAACCCTTAGGAACACCCACCCTTCCAAAAGCATATAAGCATTGAGTGCTTTAGAGGCAGTTAGGTGACACAATGGATAGAGCACTAGCCCTGAAATTGGAATGACCTGAGTTCAAATCCGACCCCATACCCCAGGCAAATCATTTAACCACAATTTCCTCAAACATCCAGGGCCATCTCCAGTCATCCTGATATCTATCTTGCCTATGTACCCAAATGGCTCTGAAGAAGAGAATTAGGTTGGTGACTTTGCCCTGCACTCTTTCCCTTAATTCTAATTCAGTGTAATTCATGATTTCACCACTTGATTCTATGGTACTCTCTCCCAGAACAAAGGACAAAGAAAACCAGCAAACACCGAGTGTGCTCCATGAAGGGTCTTTGGCATTCAAGAGTGTCACTGATTCATTTTATTAGTGATATAATAGCATTATTAACACACTGATTAATTACCCAGGAACCATGCCTCTCATATTTTTTTTAAATGTTACAGTTGAATAAATGAATGACTCTCCTTTTAAGCTCCTTGATCATAGGGACTACTTCTTAAGTCTTTCTATGTCCTAGTATATCACCAGACACATAGTAGGAATTTTTTAAATGTGTTGAATTAGAACCAATTAAAAATTTCCTCTGGCCAATAGTCCAACCTTCTCTCTTAGAATGTAACATGAAGCTAAACTTGCAGAATCAACAGTTTAAAAGCCAGTTTCTTTCTGGGATGCTCTGCCCTCTTCTATTTTTTTCCTTTTAAATTTGGCCATGACACATGAAAATGTGAGATGCCACTTGGATGGTGTGAAGAACATTTGTTCCCTTGAACTATACCAGAATGGAACCAATGGAACAGTCTCTCACCCTCAACAGTTAATTGAATTAATTGTGTTCATTTTGGGAACATGTCGAATCAAAGACTATAGTCTCTTGCCTCTGAGTCACTAGTTTTACTGATGGGTATGAGTTCTTTCCCCTCCTCTTTACCCCTCCCCCCCCACCACTAGAAAGGAGGACAGGAGAGAATGAGAACTAGGAAGGAAGTTGGGTGACAGGGAAAGTGTTTCTCAAACTGCACTCTGATGCCTAAAGGCAAGCTCCTGATTCATAGAAAATTGTGCAGCCATTGTACATGGAGGATATTCCTCTGCTACCTACCCCCCAGCCTCATTAGCCAAGAATGCCACTAAGTCCTCTCCTCTGTACAATGGAAAGAGATCTGGTCTTGGAGTCAGAAGACTAGGGCTTGGATTTTGCCTCAGACCCATTCTCTGGATTACCTTAGACAGGTCATTTAAACTCTGAGTCTCAGTTTCCCCATGTGGCCATCAAGAGGGCTTGACTAGTTGGCATCTTACATCCTTTATAGTTCTAAATCTTATGTCCTCTGACCTACATTCAAGTTCCAGTTTTGCTATAGCATGATCTTGGTTGCTTTTTGTCTCTTGGGGGGAGGTTACCCTAAAGGAGATCTCTTAGTTGATACTCTAAATGTAAAATCTTATGTTTCCTAAAATGGGCAGTGAGGTGGCATAGTAGATAGAGTACCATGCTTGGAGTCAAGAAGAACTGACGTCAAATCCAAACTTAAACACTTAGTTGGAGTGTAACACCGGAAAAGTAACTTAAGATTGTATGCCTCAGGTTTCTCATCTATAAACTGAGTTTTAGAAGGAAATGGCAAACCACTACAGTATCTTTGTAAAGAAAACTCCCCCAACGGGGTCAAAAAGAGTTGGACATTACTGAAAATGACTAAACAATAGCAACATAATGCTGCCCAGCTCTTAGGTCCTTTAACACCTGTTAACAGTGTTAAACCTTGAGCATCAATCAGTTAAAATGAAGACAGCCAGTTATGTGTTTCTTTTTCCCCTTTATTCATCTACTGATTAATTAATGGGCAAGTCTAATGTATTAGAAAATGCAAGTCTTTGTATGTTACATATGTATGTATGTCTTTAAGGTTTTCAAACTGCTTTAAATAAATTCTTTAATTTAATTCTCACACCAACCATTAACTAGGAATATACCTATTTTGCAGATGAAGGCATTGAGGCTGACAGGGTTTAAATGGGGATTACCTAGGATCACAAAATTAATGAACATCTGAGCATCAGAGGACCATATATTTCAAATTAAAAGGAGTCCCAGAAACCAACCAGTTTAAAACCTTTCTTTTACAAATGAGGAAACTAAAGTTCAATGGGGACCCAATGAGAAGAGGCAGGCAGATCTTCTGGCTCAAAACAAAGGTTTGTTTTTGTTGTGATTTTTTTCCCCCACTATATCTTGTACTCTCCTCTTGACTGAAATCCACTGTGACATTGTGATAATCCTATAACCTCTCTGAGCATCAGTTTCCTCATCTGAAAAAAATAGTTTCCTCATCATTACACATTCTGGTGTAATGTACCTAATAGGGTTACCACAAGGACACTGCATTCTTCTGGTTATCATGTGAATCACAGAACTGAAGAGTTGGAAGAAAACTGTGACTGTCTATTGTAGTACATTATGTAAAATGAAAAATTTAGAATGAGATGGCCTTGGTTCAAATGCTGTCTCTAATACTCACAAGCTTTGTTACCTATACAAGTCACTATCCTTTTGGAGTCTCCATTAACTCACCTGTATTTTGAGGGGCTGACATTGATTATATCGGTGGCCCTTTCCATTTCTACAAATTTAATCTTATAATGATGCTCATATACCCCCAAAGCAGCTTCACTGAAACACACCAATCAAATGGCTATCTACTCTTTAGTAGACATCCTCCATGGTAGGGAACCTTTGACCTCCCAAAGTACCCCATTCCATTTTTGGAGCTGCCTCATTATTAGAATTTTTTTGACTGACATCAATCTGTAATTTGTTTCGTTTCAAGTGTTGTTCAGTTGTTTCAGTTGTGTCCGACCCTTCGTGACCCAATTTGAGTTTTTTCTTTGCAAAGATACTGAAATTATTCATCATTTCCTTCTCCATCTCCTTTTATAGAGGTGGAAACTGAAATGGACAGGATTAAGTGACTTGCCTAGGGTTACATAGTTAGTAATTGTATAAGGTTAGATCTGAACTCAGGTTTTCCTGACTCAGTTCAACACGCTATCTACTGGGCCACCTGGCTACCCCCTTCTTTTCAATGGGAATTCAATTTCTACGTCTGTTGTTATTATTTTTCATTTTTTCCATCAGGGGTTTCTTCTCCTCATTGAGGCTGGATTCCATAGTCCATTTCATCATGTTCCTGGACAGAACCTACCCTGGATCAAAATGGAAAACAAATAAGCAAACCTTCCTTTTCAATCCCCCCTCCCCATTATTCTGTTTCTCACTTTGTGCCCCATTCCCAATGCATATATATGGGGAACCTCGGCATTTCATTCTAACTCGAGATATTGAGGTACCTTGAAATATGATACTCTCAAAGAATGTCAGGTGTATAGGTGGTGCAGTGGATAGAGTGCAAAGTGCTTTACCTGGATTTAGGAAAACCTGAGTTCAGAGCTGGCCTCAGACTCTTACTAGCTAGGCACTGGACAAGTCACTTAACTTGTTTGCTTCAGTTTCCTCATTTCTAAAATGGGGATAATACTAGTATTTCTCTTTCAGGGTTGTGAGGATGAAATGATATAGTATTTGTAAAGCACTTAACACAGTGTTAACCACACAATAAGTACTATACAAATATTCTTCTTATTTATTATATAATCATAATCATCATTATTATCAACTGAGAGCAGGTACTACTTTGTTTTTGTCCCGGTTTCCCCAATCATTAGCATAGTACCTAGTATAAAACAGATACATAACAAATGCTTTCTGAATTGAATTATGAGATCCTAGATCATAAAATCCCTGATAAAGAGTTTTTTAGGACCTTATTTATCATTTAGACTAGTCACCTTCTTTTATAGGTGTGGAAAATGAGCTTCAATCCCACCAGCTAGTCTTGCCCACCAAGAATCATTTGGCCTTCTATGTCATACTTGTTGCTCCTCCACCCCCTTATGAAACTGGTCTAAAGGATATCTAAGATTACTTCCAATTTTAAAGTTGTATGATTCTCTGTGTCTTCCTCTACTCTTTCACATAAATCACAATTCCCCTGTCCTGTGCCCCACTCCCACAGCATCATGCTTTCTGCTTAACAGAGCCCAATAGTGGGATGGATCCATGTTTGAGTGTGACTGATGATGGGTTAATATATGCATAAAAGTATTACTTTTTTGAAGGACTTCTTGGAGGCACCCAAGGGTGTTGCCAAACAATGAGACTTTCAGAAAGAGGCCAAGCCTTCAGGGAAGATGTGTTTGTGCAGGAGGCTTTTGTTTTTCATGATTCCAAGAGGGTGGGATGGGAATAGTTTATTGGCATTAGTAAAATATCTGTTAGTAGGTTGAAGCAATGGAGCTCAGCCAAGAACAACAGATAGCCATAAGTACAGTATCCAAGTGGAAAGACTCATGTGAAGTGCCTCAAGTTGAAGGCTTAAGTGGATATCAGAAGAGGGAAGACGCAATTGAAAGTCACTCCCTTTCCTTCCCTGCATGATATGGCCAGGCACTACTACCTGGGATCAGGGTCCTGAAAGCATTTGGCAGTCCTCAACTCACAGTACAATCAGTCGTGTCAGGGAGACATCTGTCTGCTTCTCTTATACAGGCCAGTTGGGGATGGCAGATAGTAACCAGTTTTGCTATTCCAAAAAAGACAACTCTTTGAGGTGACATGCCCTGGTAGTATAGCTATAACTGGGGTGAGGAAACTGGGTCATTTCCCTAGAGCATCACATTTAGAAAGTGTCATATCTAGAGGGAAATTACAAGTGCTAATAGCACTTCAATGATGCACCAACACCTATGTGGTAAAGCATAATTAATTAAAATAAGTAGCTACCATGTAGGACGGTTGTGAACTCCTTTCCTGTTTGAGTTTGCTTTCCATCCCTCTCCCCATTCCCCTGTGGGTATATTTTAAGCATTCTTGCTTGGAAACTGTACGGATTTATGTTTCCTCTTGTGAACACATATTGTTAAGGCTTGCATAGAGTTCAGCGTTATACATGCTTGTCCAGAAAATTAAATTCTAACTCTGGATAAAATTTGGACATGAATAGAAAACAAAAGAAACTTAAACTCCTCCATTTTTCTCACAAATAAATGTATCATGCTATGAATACTCTAAAAGACACTCTTCACAGTCGCCTGCTTCTAGAAAAAAAATAGAGTTTGCTATAATGAAAGAGGTGGGATGTAGTATGAAATGAATAAAGATTGGAATCAAGATTCACAGATCTGCTACTAACTAGCCATGTGATATGAGGCTCATAACTGGCCCTTTGTAGGTCCTAGAGAAACAAAACCCAGGGATTTGACTATATCAAAAGTCAACTCCTGCCTTTAAATTCCCACGATTCTATGGCACTTCTTAAGAACAAAAATTCAGAATTCCTTAAGGTTTAAGAAGTTTTTGAAATAAGCAATGAAATTATTAGGATTGCCATTTTTGAGATAAGGAAAGATGTTTAGAGAGATTTTCTGGTATATTAAGAAAAATAGGGAATTGTTGTTGCACTAAAACACATAGTGGGAAACAAAGAAATACATTTTTTCCCCAAAATTGGATATGACAGCTATAAGGAAAAAAGCTGACCAAATGAACTTCATTATCTACAGTGGTCCCAACGAGATTGTGAAAGATTTTCAAAGAAGCCATATTTAGCTTGTTGGAGAAAGAAATGGGTGGTTTCCTGAGCCATCCCTCACTTAAACTATGATAAGTTAGAAATCATTCAGATTTTGGAGGATGGAAGGGCAGACTTAGAAACCTATATTAGTCCATAACACCTGTTGGTATTCAACTGTAGCTTGTCATGATATTCAGACAGCTTTACCTTCAAGCATTCTCAAAGAGCCCATGGACAATTCAGGAGATGGATTTGAGGTATGGGGAAGTATCTGAAGAAATGAGAAAAGTGCATTTCTCAAGTCACCAATGAAAGTGGGTTGATTTACCATAAAACTCAGTGCTTAATGAAAAGGATGGATATAGTATTCTAATATCTGGGAAGGGAGGCCACAGATAAAGTCAATGGTCAGTCTTATGACTAGGAAATATTGGTTCTTTTTTATTTAAAAAAAACACAAAAAAACATAGTTTTAATAATTTACTCTGTTCCAGGCATGGGATACAAATATAAAAGTGAGATGGTTCTTGCCCTCATAGAGTCTCTGTTCCAATGGTGCAAATATATTTATGATGTCAAGTGGTGAAGTTGATAGTGTTGGAGTCAGAAGACCTAAATTCAAATGTAGCTTTGTCACTGTAGATAAGTAACTTGCCTTCTCTTAAACTCAGTTTCTTTATCTTTATAATGGGGATAATAATGGCATCCACCTCCCAGGATTTTTATAAGGATCAAAAGAAATAATATATATAAAGCCATTTGCAAACTTTCAATTGTTAAATTATTAGCCAGGACTCAAACCCAGGCCTTTAAACTCTGGTTCTAATGTTCTCCCTCTCCTACCCATGCTTGAGAAATTCCAACCCATGAATGTGTACTTGAAATGACACAAAGCATCACAAAACCTTTCCAGGTTAAATAAGTTTATTTAGAGTTAGTGGATACAATGGTATAGTAGATACCAGCACTCCAAGCTACACCTATATATTTGCCTCTAGACTGTCACACATTTTCAAATTTCCATAGCTCTAAACATTCCGCCATTGGGCCTTCTATTTCTATCAAAAATTAAAATCATAACCAAAATCGTAAAGGCCAGCCACCATATTGTGCTTCAAATGCCACTATCAGAATTTCAATTGGCAAAAGTCAATTTCAGTTTTTGTCAGTGAATGGGAATAATTGATCACATGAGCAAGAGTCATAGCAGGACTAGAAGATAAAGAAGAAAATATGGATTAAAAGAAGCACTTGAAGCTGGATTATTTAACTTCCCCTATGTTAAAAATTCACATACTATCATGAAGATATGAGCTCAAAGTTAAATTGTTTGATCTGTGGGCCACACACGTAAGCATATCGGCTAGTACATTTTTTTTGCACTGAAACAGAAGCAATACAAGTTTAATTTTCTACCGTCACCCCCACCACCCCCAACCCCAGCCTTTTCACTTAGCAATATACCTGCCAACCTAATGTTTCTTGCATGCATAAAGTTTTGCTTTGATAGATCAAAATTTGTCTTCCCCCTCCCTCCCCTTCCCTTACACTTCAAGATGTGAATTCTTTGGCCATTCTATGTAGGCGTTTCAAGAGTAGCTTCCTGTCAGCTTATGACAAGATTGCCTTGCCCACTCAAGCTGCCCATGGGTTGATTCTGTCTAATCTGATCTCACGTTACATGCAAACTGATACTAGTTCATGAGCTTTTCCCCATGCCAGAGGCACATAAGTCGGCAGGTACATATACAAAAAAGGATTCAAAACAAAAAAGAAAACAAAAGAAATCCCCTTTTTTTCCCTGATAAAGCCTAGTGTCCTAAAAGGAATCCATTGCTTTAAATTCACTTAATGCCTGTACAGGAGAAATGTGTTTCTTCTGAGAGCCTCGTCTAACTCTTGTCTGATATTCTTCTGGTTTTTCTCGCTTCACTAAGGGCTTTTTCTCCGGAGCTTTCATCTTCCATGACACCACAGGGGAGTTCACAGCTGCTGTCCCATAGACCTTCTGGTATTTGGTGGAGGCCACATAGGAGGCTTTCACGGTGAGAACCACAGCATTCATCAAGTTCTTGGCTGCCTGGATGAGGGAGGTGGCACTGTCCAGCTAGACGAAGGGAGAAGAGAATGAAATATAGCAAGATTTTTCAAAGTCAAACATCCAAAAGTGACTGATGCATTTCTACCATTAAGGAATAGGGAAGGCAATCCACCTTTGGAAAAAGAGGATCTTATTGGAATAGATAGAACCATAGCGTAGGAGAGGCTGCCCACCTCCATCATTCCCACAATCCCAAATACCCTTAAAGTTGCAGTGTGTTGAGGTTCTGGACAATAATGGAAGCTTTTGAAAAGTCTTTCTACAGAACCAGATACCAACTGGTTAAAAAGAGGTACCGCTATTGTGCTTGAGAAAATTCCATAAAGTTCGCCTACCAGGATCTCCTAAAGTGTTGCTGCTTGCACAGATAGAGACACCACACCAAGAGCACCATTGAACAATCAATACAGGCTGAAAACTCAAACTTTTTTTACAGCTTAGTTTTATATCCATGCAAATGACTGCTAATAGAGAATAGAGATTTGAAGCCTGGGATCCCAGCCTAGATCTGAAGACAGGGTTGGTTTGGGATTAAGTAACAGTATATGCCCATGGGCTCTCTGGCTTCTACCCAGCATGTAACTTACCATGGGAAATAAACTGAACAAATCTTGAGTCCATCACTTGAAAACAATAACAACAACAAAAACAACAAAAAACAACTATGGTAAATTGCTATTGAAAAGTTGTAATCAGTGTGACCATAAACCATTGCTCCATCTCATTGAGGTTCCCATGCAAACACATTTCTTAATTGATCCAGTTCATGAAATCTCTCTGAGTATATCCCAAGGTGCTATCCTGAGTCTTTTCTCTCTGCACTCTCCTTTGGTAACACCACTTCTTGGGAGTTGAACTATCATCTCTATTCATATGATTTCCAGCTTTATGTATTGAGTCCTAATCCCTCCTCTGAGCTTCAGTCTTGGATAATCAACTGCCTTTTGGACAGTTTGAATTGGAGACCTCACAAGCATCTCATTTTCAACATTTCCAAGACAGAACTTATTATCTTCCCTTCCCACCTCCATCCCTCTTCTGTATGTTCCTGCTACTGTTGAGGGTACCAACATCCTTTCAGTCACAAGATTCAGAATCCCTTTGCAGTCACCTGAAAACTTGAGACATCAAACCAGTAGGAAAGTCTTGTTGTTTCTACCCCCTTATTATCTCTCATATATTGCTTTTGTCTTCACAGGAACCAGTTTAGTTTAGAGTTTTATCACCTCTCACCTGGGTTATTGTAATCACCTTTTAATTGATCTTCTTGCTTCTCATTGTCCCTTTTGACCATCTATTTTTCAAACACTTACTTCATTCCCTAAAATAGATGACTCTGTTATCCCTTTAACCCACAAAATGCAGTGGCTTCCATTATATCAAGAATTAAATATAATCCTTTATTTGGCATTTAAAACTTTGCAACCTGCTTCCCCCTCCTTACTCAATGTGTGGTTTAGGCCATGTTGGCCACAATGCTAATTCAGACACATGATACTCCATCTCTCATCTCCATCCCTTTCCATGCCTGAAATAACTATTTTCCTCTGGGAACCTATACTTCATTTAAGATTCAGATCAATTACCAGCTTTTGAATCATTCTTTTTTCCCCACCACACCCACCCCATGCCCCTCACCAGTTGTTAGTGGCTTCTCCTCCAAGGCTGACTTGTACGGGATTCCCTTCTAGAAGCAGATATAATACCTCCCTGTTTTGCTTTTAATTCCCTTCCCAATCTGGCCTCAACATATCCTTCCAACCTTATTATCTATTATTGATCTTCCTCCCACACTATGCAGTCCAGTCAAGTGGGTCTCTAATCTCTGTTTCTCACATACAAAACTCATTTTCCCATCTCTGCACCTTTGCAAGAGCACGTCTGTAATGCAGTTTCTCCCCACCTTTGACTTTCTTCAAAGTGAAACTCATGTATTTCATGATCTCCATAACTGTCAATGCCCTCCCTATCCATCATGTATTTTCTCCATATATATCCCATGCATATCCAACCTTCAAATACTTATATATTCATACACTGTTTCCCCTGATGGAATGCAAGATTCTTGAGAGCACAGATTCTTTCATTCTCTTGACTTGAATCCCAGCTCCTAGCACAATGCCTGGAGTATATTAAACACTTAAGAAACCCTCCATGATTGACTGAATTATACTCATTAAGTCCAATCCTCCCACTAATTTGGGAGACATGCAAAGCTATGTCTATGCAGCAATGTGAACTTTGTATGAATCTGACACTTCTCTTGCCCAATATTTATTTTGAAATAACTGAACCCTGAAAATATAGGGATACTGAACCATCCCCTTTACTATGAATCAGGTACTCTGCTAAGTGCTGATGATACAAAGGAAGGCAAGAGTCCTTGCTCAGAAGAAGCTCATAGTCTAATGGAGGATATAACATGCAAAACTATGTACAAATAAGGTATTGATTGAATAAAATTAGAGACATTTAGGAGGGAGAAGGCACTAGCATTAAGGGAGATTAGGAAAATTCTCTTGCAGAAGGTGGGCCTCTAGCTGAGACTTGTAGGAAGCCAGGGAAGTCAGAAGGCAGAGAGGAGAAGGGAGAGATTTCCAGGCATGGGGGACAGTCAATGAAACCACTTGGCTTTGAGGAAAGCGTGTTGTGTATGAAGAATAGGAGACATAAAGTAAGTAAGTGAGATGAGAGGTAGAGATATTCTAGATGAAGGTATGATAGGAACTAGTCCTTAAACCAATGCCATCCTCCATTCCAAGCTTGCTCTCTATCCACTCTCAATTCACCACAATGCCTCTCCTGCTAATTGAGACCTAAACAATACACCAGAACATTCTACAAGAAGGATTTCAACAAATACTACAGTATTCCAAGGTCTGTGTCCCACTCTACATCAACCATTAAACTATATAAGATTCAGTTACTCTCCTAGAAATATACAGATTCTCCCATTGAGTTCAGGATGCAACAAGATACTTCTTTGCCATATGTGTTCTCTAACTTGTACCCACTTTCCCATGAACTCATGTGAGAGTATGCCCCAATTTTGAGCTATGCTTTATAACCACCTTACTAAATACCCTTTTCTAAAAGCTAGTTAAATCTGGTTAGATAATTATTGTTACCTGATCATATGGGGGAGGGAGTGCTGCTGGTGAAAGCTTGTGAGAAATAGCATTATAAAGACACTAGGAAAACCCTTAGTGTTACCCCAAGAATCTGGTGAAATGTAGCCAAATGCTAGTAATATCATCCAAGAAGGCTTCCTGAGTAAAGCCTTGGGAATTAGGTCCCTATGAAGCAAGAGCTAAGCCAATATGTAACCTCAGTACTGTGCAGCAATGAGTATATGGCATAGTAATATCCAAAGTAAAACAATCCACTCTCTCCAATTTGAAAAAAAAAATATCCCAGGTATGTTTGATGAATGGGTTGGAGACAAGCCTGAAAAATTAGCATGGGGATATAATATAGTTGATGGAAGGAACAAAGAAAGCTCTCATCAACTGTCTTGACTATGGAATGTATTCCAGTTGCCTCTACAGACTATTGACAAAAGGACCTATAAGGCTAGGAACCCTGAATATAGAGCAGCAAACAATGTTTAGACATTAAATTGGCTGAAATATTTAGTGGGGCTGCCAGGTGGGGTCAGGTTAGGTCAGGGAATATTGCTATCTCCATAAATCAAGAGAATAGCCACAAACATACCACTTGTGGAATTTATAGGCATGATTATGCTCAATAAATTTATCAACACAAAACATGGCAAGCTTTCAGAAATCTATCAGTCTAACCAATTAAAATATGTTTCAAAGCACAATTTAGACAATGACTACAATAATGAAAATGGAAATAAATCCCAAAAACAAAACCTTGAATTTTCTGTAATTATGACTATTGTCAGCCTTAAAGAAGAGATGAGAATATATACTGTTATTTGCAGAGGTAGGGTATTCTGGCTGTGGGACACTGCATATATGTGAGATTCAGTGGGTTTGTGGATTGGTTTTGTTAAGCTTGCTCATTCCTTCCTCCTTCCCTCTTTTCCTTTGTTCCTTTTTCGCTCCCTTACTCTTTTCTTTTCTTCTTACTTTCTGTCCTCCTTTCCTCCCTCCCTAACTCCCTCCTTTCCTTCCTTCCTTCCTTGAAGAATATAGAAGGGGAAAGAAAAAATTTTGGGTAGGAAGATGTGGAAAGAGGAGTGGGAATATGTGTGTGTGTGTGTGTGTGGGTACACATAGATTTATATCTATCTATTTATAACTATCTGTCATCTATCCAATAGATGGATAGATGATAAACAGGAAATAATTTACTGAAGGAAGCCACCAGAAGAGGGGTTTGAAAAGATTTCCTATAAAGGATGGGATTTTAGTTAGGTTTTAAAGTAAACCAGGGACATCTGTAAGCATAGATCCAATCCCACCCAATAGGTGGGATTATAAACTCCACGAGGGAAGAGATTATTTTTATTTTTTGCTTTTGTATTCCCATTTTAGCACATCATCTGATATGTTGGGTATTCAATATGAATTAAATTGAATTGAAATTAATTGAGTCCTATCTAGGACTGTCTCCATCTGTTGAGGTTTTTTAAAGACATATCACCGAACCCGTTCACATGACTGTCATGGGAAAAAAACAAGCATTTTCTTCTGAAGAGAAAAAAGTTACAGTAAAAAAAAAATGATGTGAACTGGTTTCCAGAAATCTTATTGGAAAATACTTATAATGTTCAGTAAGTAATATGATTATGCTGGAACATGCTAAAGATGTCTTTTTCAATAATAAGCTTTGCCCAAATTAAATTATTATTACACTTTCTCACTAAGGTTTTTCATCATTTAACTACCATCTGTAATTAGTTCTTGTTCTCTCCTCTCTTCCTCTCTCTCTCTCTCTCTCTCTCTCTCTCTCTCTCTCTTCCTTTCTCTCCTCTCTCTCTTCTCCCCTTCCCCTCAATTTCTCGTAATTATTTTCTATCCGTCTGGTCATATTTTGGACTTCTTTCTCTCTATAAAGGATTACAGATTTAGAATTACAAGGGATTATCTAGAGGGTATCATATCCACCAGATAGAGTGGGACTGAATAACTTGCCCTAAATTACCTAGCTAGGAAATGTAAGAAGTTGGATTAAAGCTAAGACCATCCTGCCTCCAAGTCCAGGACTTAATACTCCAACACCAAGTTATCAGGTTGAACCCTTCAAACAGGCTGTTTCATTTTGCCTGAGTAGTACCTAGCTCAATGCCTGGAACAGAGTAGGTGCATAGTAGCTTTGTAGTTTTGTAGGAAGACAACTAAAAATCTTGAATTTCAAAAAGATGTACTTTGTTCCCCTCAATTCATGTGTTAACAATTGCTTAGAAAATCCAGACTGGTTTCTATTTCTAAAAGGGGTTGTCTTTAAAAAAAACACAAAAATAATGGTCATTGGTTCATATTTTCTCGGCTCCCCAGTGTCATTAAACTCTAATCCCTTGGTTCCATATTTACACCTCTTTGTTATAAATTCTAAGTTTGAGAAATATTCAACAACAGAGGAAAGATAGCTGAAAAAATATATTTTCTTTATACTGCAACTGTGACACTTTATTGCCTATGATGGTATCATGCCATCTTGTAACTGATTTTATAATTGTGCTGTTTCACAGCCACCTTCCCCTCCCACCTCCCTCAGAAAAGGTTGATTGCTAAGTAGAGATGCTTGGAATACAGCTCATCTCTATCAGAACAATGACTCTCAACACCACCTGCCCTTTCATACAGGCAGATTTCTATGAACTAATCATGTCTCTTGATCTCTCATGGCTATCCCAGGTCTGATACTGATGTTCAGTCAGAAAATCCATGTCTTACAAGGTTTGAAGGGCAGTATAGGGAAATGAAGCCAGAACCAGCAATGGAATCAGGAAGACCTAGGTCCAAGTCTCACAATGTGAGAATATAGGGAATTAGTGTTTTATAGTGGACTGGAATCACAATTGGGTTCAATGTTTGAATCCACCAATTATCACAGATTCAGTCTAAAATGTTCTCCAAGGCAACTGAATCTAGTGCAACTTTTCATTCTTCAATGAAAGCCCAGAGAGTCTAAGTGATGGTAACAAAAAAAAAAAAAAATAGATGGCAGAGCCAGGATTTGAACCCTGGTCCTTTGACTATGAATCTAATGTTCCTTCACGCTGGAGCAGTTATCTTGGGACAGTGATGTAAAATCTGCGTGTTTTAGTTTCCTAATCTGGAAAAATGGGAACAATGATACCTGTGGGACCACATATGTCATAATGATGTTCAAACTTGTAAGCATTTGTAACCAACATCATCAAAGAGGAAGAGAGTACCAAAAAGAAAGAAACAAACAAACCCTGGAGATGATAATTTCCGTATTACATATATGGTTTCTGGTGTGCATATTGATCAATTAATAATTATTTATTAAATGTCTATTGTGTGCAAGGTATGATACAAAGTGATATATAAGGATATCATCTCTAATCTGTGTCATTTATGAAATATTGTGTACTAAAATAAGTGGTGGTTTTTTGTTTGTTTTGTTTTTTTTGCAGGGCAATGAGTGTTAAGTGACTTGCCCAGGGTCACACAGCTAGTAAGTATCAAGTGTCTGAGGCCGGATTTGAACTCAGGTACTCCTAAATCCGGGGTCAGTGCTTTATCCACTGTGTCACCTAGCTGCCCCTAAAATAAGTGTTAATATAAGTTCCTCGTAAACCCTAGAACTAGGCAGGTTGTTGGGGTTACCTTATAAAAAGATTTTAAAAATCTAAATGGTGATATTAGACAAACCTAACATAATTCAGGTGAATAAATCATTTCAGTAAAGACTATTTCATTTCCCTATAAAATGTTAGGGGATCATAGAATTTGAACTAGAAGGGACCTCAAAATACCGCTAGTCTAACTCTCTCATTTTTAAGATCAAGAAACATTGTCACTTTCTCAATGTCACACAGCAAATACGTGTCTGGGGCAGAATTTGTAGTCTGTCAACTGATGGATGAAGATGCATTTATTACAAACATATAACATGCTAGTACTGGGCATAAAAAAAAAAAGAAAGCCACAAGCTCCTATAAATTTTTGCTTCTTAATAGTGGAGGGAATCCTATTTCTGGAGTCAAAAAACATGGGTTCTGATCCTATCTTTTATGCTTATTACTTTTGCAACTTTGGGAAACTACCTCATATTTCTGGACCTTTGCTTTCTTGTAGCAGCTTTGAGAGTTGACCAAAGTAGCTTCTGAGATCTTTCCAATCTGAAGTTGTAGTATTCTATGAGCTTTCTCTGTCTCTACCTCTCTCTCTCTCTCTCTCTCTCTCTCTCTCTCTCTCTCTCTCTCTCTCTCTCTCTCTTTCTCTCTGTTTCTTTCTCTTTCATAAAAGTCCTCCTCATATGCCTAATTATTGCTTAGAGGCAATAGTGAGGGCTGTTGGTAGAGCCCAAACTCTGGAAAAATCTTATCAAACTAAAAGGTCTTTGGACATGGATGGCTTATAGGTCTACCATATGAGAAAGAACCTAGCTATGTTGAGAGAGACTTGGTACTTGATTGGGAAAATGATGAATTTTCCAGTCACAGCCATTATGGAAAAGCATCTGTTATTTTAAAGGGGTTGCTATTTGCATTTGCAGAAGGGATATCCATTCCAATAAAATCCTACATTCTTGGAATACAGAAATTTAAGATCTCTGTCCACCAACCTCTCCTTTCCATTCCTTATGGAATGTATCATTTTATTCCTGGGTGCCCTGAGGATTTATAAGGCTTCAAAGTCCTCCACTATTCATTTCACCCTTTACATTGTAACCATATTACTTTTCCAAAGCATTTGGAAGAAATGTGGTACACTGCAAAGGGCTGTGGAATTGGAGTCTAGAGACATGTTACATTTGAGAAATCTGTTCACTTTTTCTGTCTTAATTTTTTTTAACTGCATAAATGGGAACTACATAAGATTACTAAAAGGAAAACACTTTTTCATGTACTAGAAACGTGTGGGCAATTTTTAAGCTCTAAAACCTCCAATAGTGCCCTGTTACACAAAGAATAAAACCAGTTACATAGGCTGCCATTCTAGGCCCTTAATTATTTTCAAATTATACTTCTATCCACATTTCCAAAAACACACCTTTCTGGAAGCTCCACTTTAACTATATTGATGTATTTATTCTTTCTCATAGACTTTGCTTTCTTCACCTCCTCATTTTGCCATACAGAATCCCACTTGTCTGAAATGTTTCAAATTATGTAATCATAGACCTTGAGTTAGAAAGGAGCTCATAGGTCATTTAATCCAACCTCCTCACTTAAGAGTTGAGTAAATGGAGGGCCCCTAAATCAGCAAGCATTTTTCAAGAGATGATAGACATGATATTCATCTCATAAGAAATATAAAATGCAGGTCTTGACCCCAAGGAGCAACCATTCTAATATGGAGAAACAAACATATGTTGGCAGTTACAAAGATATATGTGTATATACAAAAATAAAACATAACCTTGTGTTGTACAAGAAATTTGTGAGTATATGGGTAGGAAAGTCTTGATTTTGAAGGTTATATTTGATCTGTGTCTTTCAGAAAGCAAATTAGGGATTCCAAGAGTTAGAAGGTAAGAGAGAAGGGAGTTTGGGGACTGTGAGGGGGTCATTACAAAAGCACAGGGATGAAAGATGGACTATTCTACATAAGGAATTATTAGGAGGCAACATGAGCTGTACTAAAGAGTAGTAGTGTAGGATACTGTGGAAAATATAGGCTAAGCCAATTCCCTGGAAAGCTTTATATCGGAAAGATTCTTATACTGTATCGTTTAGGTTATAAGGAACACTGGAATTTATTGCATGTCTAGTGGAAAAGTGGAGGGGGTGGGGAGGAGGGCATGGAATAGTCATAGCTCTCCTTTGTCAGATGAGTGGAGGTTGGAAGGAAGTAGGTATGGAAACAAATTAGGAGGTTATTGAGAAAGTCCCAGCAAGATGTGATGAGGGTCAGACATAAGGTGTTGGTTGTATGAATAAAGAAAACAAAAAAAGGAAGAAAGAGATGTTGTGAAGGTAGAAATAACCGGAGAAAGTGACTTACCCCAAATTATAATTAATAATTGAAAAAAGTAGAATTTGGACATGGGGTCTCTGACTCCAGATGTCAAGCCTTTCCTTACCACCTCGGCTTGAAGTGAGATCCCTTTTCTCTAAATTCTTGTAATACATATACATACATATATCCATATGCATGTACACGTATGTATATCTGTATATATATGCAAACACATATGTACATATACACACACATACATACACATGTGCTTTTTAAGAAA